>NC_052233.1:3847210-3974764 GCF_013401445.1 Tripterygium wilfordii
TGCTCAAATCTCTCATAGAGGAGCTTTTCACGTTTTTGTGCAATTTGAGACATAACTTGGTCTATTCGCGTCTTTACCTTACGAAACGTGGCACGAAGGCTCAACTAGCAAGTTAGACTTCTAAGAGCACTAAATAGAGTACAACGGTCCACATTGATGCCTTTGGAATTGCTCAACTCTCTCCATAGAGGAGCTTTTCACGTTTTTGTGCAATTTGAGAACATAACTTGGTCTATTCGCGTCTTTACCTTACGAAACGTGGCACGAAGGCTCAACTAGCAAGTTAGACTTCTAAGAACACTAAATAGAGTACAACGGTCCACATTGATGCTTTGGAATTGCTCAACTCTCTCCATAGAGGAGCTTTTCACTGTTTTTGAGCAATTTGAGACATAACTTGGTCTATTCGCGTCTTTACCTTACGAAACGTGGCACGAAGGCTCAACTAGCAAGTTAGACTTCTAAGAGCACTAAATAGAGTACAACGGTCCACATTGATGCTTTGGAATTGCTCAACTCTCTCCATAGAGGGGCTTTTCACGTTTTTGTGCAATTTGAGACATAACTTGGTCTATTCGCGTCTTTACCTTACGAAACGTGGCACGAAGGCTCAACTAGCAAGTTAGACTTTTAAGAACACTAAATAGAGTACGACGGTCCACATTGATGCTTTGGAATTGCTCACCTCTCTCCATAGAGGAGCTTTTCCTTGTTTTTGAGCAATTTGAGACATAACTTGGTCTATTCGCGTATTTACCTGACGAAACGTGGCATCGAGGCTCAACTAGCAAGTTAGACTTTTAAGAGCACTAAATAGAGTACAACGGTCCACATTGATCCTTTGGAATTGCTCAACTCTCTCCATAGAGGAGCTTTTCACGTTTTTGTGCAATTTCAAACATAACTTGGTCTATTCGTGTATTTACCTTACGAAACGTGGCACTAAGGCTCAACTAGCAAGTTAGACTTCTAAGAACACTAAATAGAGTACAACGGTCCACATTGATGCTTTGGAATTGCTCAACTCTCTCCATAGAGGAGCTTTTCTTGTTTTTGAGCAATTTGAGACATAACTTGGTCTATTCGCGTATTTACCTTACGAAACGTGGCACGAAGGCTCAACTAGCAAGTTAGACTTTAAGAGCACTAAATAGAGTACAACGGTCCACATTGATGCTTTGGAATTGCTCAACTCTCTCCATAGAGGAGCTTTTCACGTTTTTGTGCAATTTCAAACATAACTTGGTCTATTCGCGTCTTTACCTTACGAAACGTGGCACGAAGGCTCAACTAGCAAGTTAGACTTCTAAGAACACTAAATAGAGTACAACGGTCCACATTGATGCTTTGGAATTGCTCAACTCTCTCCATAGAGGAGCTTTTCTTGTTTTTGAGCAATTTGAGACATAACTTGGTCTATTCGCGTCTTTACCTTACGAAACGTGGCACGAAGGCTCAACTAGCAAGTTAGACTTCTAAGAACACTAAATAGAGTACAACGGTCCACATTGATGCTTTGGAATTGCTCAACTCTCTCCATAGAGGAGCTTTTCACGTTTTTGTGCAATTTCAAGACATAACTTGGTCTATTCGCGTCTTTACCTTACGAAACGTGGCACGAAGGCTCAACTAGCAAGTTAGACTTCTAAGAACACTAAATAGAGTACAACGGTCCACATTGATGCTTTGGAATTGCTCAACTCTCTCCATAGAAGAGCTTTTCACGTTTTTGAGCAATTTGAGACATAACTTGGTCTATTCGCGTATTTACCTTACGAAACGTGGCACGAAGGCTCAACTAGCAAGTTAGACTTTAAGAGCACTAAATAGAGTACAACGGTCCACATTGATGCCTTTGGAATTGCTCAACTCTCTCCATAGAGGAGCTTTTCACGTTTTTGTGCAATTTGAGACATAACTTGGTCTATTCGCGTATTTACCTTACGAAACGTGGCACGAAGGCTCAACTAGCAAGTTAGACTTCTAAGAACACTAAATAGAGTACAACGGTCCACATTGATGCTTTGGAATTGCTCAACTCTCTCCATAGAGGAGCTTTTCACGTTTTTGAGCAATTTGAGACATAACTTGGTCTATTCGCGTCTTTACCTTACGAAACGTGGCACGAAGGCTCAACTAGCAAGTTAGACTTCTAAGACACTAAATAGAGTACAACGGTCCACATTGATGCTTTGGAATTGCTCAACTCTCTCCATAGAGGAGCTTTTCACGTTTTTGAGCAATTTGAGACATAACTTGGTCTATTCGCGTCTTTACCTTACGAAACGTGGCACGAAGGCTCAACTAGCAAGTTAGACTTCTAAGAACACTAAATAGAGTACGAACGGTCCACATTGATGCTTTGGAATTGCTCAACTCTCTCCATAGAGGAGCTTTTCACGTTTTTGTGCAATTTGAGACATAACTTGGTCTATTCGCGTCTTTACCTTACGAAACGTGGCACGAAGGCTCAACTAGCAAGTTAGACTTCTAAGAACACTAAATAGAGTACAACGGTCCACATTGATGCTTTGGAATTGCTCAACTCTCTCCATAGAGGAGCTTTTCACTGTTTTTGAGCAATTTGAGACATAACTTGGTCTATTCGCGTCTTTACCTTACGAAACGTGGCACGAAGGCTCAACTAGCAAGTTAGACTTCTAAGAGCACTAAATAGAGTACAACGGTCCACATTGATGCTTTGGAATTGCTCAACTCTCTCCATAGAGGAGCTTTTCACGTTTTTGTAGCAATTTGAGACATAACTTGGTCTATTCGCGTCTTTACCTTACGAAACGTGGCACGAAGGCTCAACTAGCAAGTTAGACTTCTAACAACACTAAATAGAGTACAACGGTCCACATTGATGCTTTGGAATTGCTAAACTCTCTCCATAGAGGAGCTTTTCACGTTTTTGTGCAATTTGAGACATAACTTGGTCTATTCGCGTCTTTACCTTACGAAACGTGGCACGAAGGCTCAACTAGCAAGTTAGACTTCTAACAACACTAAATAGGAGTACAACGGTCCACATTGATGCTTTGGAATTGCTCACCTCTCTCCATAGAGGAGCTTTTCATTGTTTTTGAGCAATTTGAGACATAACTTGGTCTATTCGCGTATTTACCTTACGAAACGTGGCATAGAGGCTCAACTAGCAAGTTAGACTTTTAAGAGCACTAAATAGAGTACAACGGTCCACATTGATCCTTTGGAATTGCTCACCTCTCTCCATAGAGGAGCTTTTCACGTTTTTGAGCAATTGGAGACATAACTTGGTCTATTCGCGTCTTTACCTTACGAAACGTGGCACGAAGGCTCAACTAGCAAGTTAGACTTCTAAGAACAGCTAAATAGAGTACAACGGTCCACATTGATGCTTTGGAATTGCTGAACTCTCTCCATAGAGGAGCTTTTCACGTTTTTGAGCAATTTGAGACATAACTTGGTCTATTCGCGTCTTTACCTTACGAAACGTGGCACGAAGACTCAACTAGCAAGTTAGACTTCTAAGAACACTAAATAGAGTAGAACGGTCCACATTGATGCATTGGAATTGCTCAACTCTCTCCATAGAGGGGCTTTTCACGTTTTTGTGCAATTTGAGACATAAATTGGTCTATTCGCGTGTTTACCTTACGAAACGTGGCACGAAGGCTCAACTAGCAAGTTAGACTTCTAACAACACTAAATAGGGTACGACGGTCCACATTGATGCTTTGGAATTGCTCACCTCTCTCCATAGAGGAGCTTTTCTTGTTTTTGAGCAATTTGAGACATAACTTGGTCTATTCGCGTATTTACCTGACGAAACGTGGCATAGAGGCTCAACTAGCAAGTTAGACTTTTAAGAGCACTAAATAGAGTACAACGGTCCACATTGATCCTTTGGAATTGCTCAACTCTCTCCATAGAGGAGCTTTTCACGTTTTTGTGCAATTTCAAACATAACTTGGTCTAGTTCGTGTATTTACCTTACGAAACGTGGCACAAAGGCTCAACTAGCAAGTTAGACTTCTAAGAACACTAAATAGAGTACAACGGTCCACATTGATGCTTTGGTATTGGTCAACTCTCTCCATAGAGGAGCTTTTCTTGTTTTTGAGCAATTTGAGACATAACTTGGTCTAGTCGCGTCTTTACCTTACGAAACGTGGCACGAAGGCTCAACTAGCAAGTTAGACTTCTAACAACACTAAATAGGGTACGACGGTCCACATTGATGCTTTGGAATTGCTCAACCCTCTCCATAGAGGAGCTTTTCTTGTTTTTGAGCAATTTGAGACATAACTTGGTCTATTCGCGTATTTACCTGACGAAACGTGGCATCGAGGCTCAACTAGCAAGTTAGACTTTTAAGAGCACTAAATAGAGTACAACGGTCCACATTGATCCTTTGGAATTGCTCAACTCTCTCCATAGAGGAGCTTTTCACGTTTTTGTGCAATTTCAAACATAACTTGGTCCATTCGTGTATTTACCTTAGGAAACGTGGCACAAGGCTCAACTAGCCAGTTAGACTTCTAAGAACACTAAATAGAGTACAACGGTCCACATTGATGCTTTGGAATTGCTCAACTCTCTCCATAGAGGAGCTTTTCTTCTTTTTGAGCAATTTGAGACATAACTTGGTCTATTCGCGTCTTTACCTTACGAAACGTGGCACGAAGGCTCAACTAGCAAGTTAGACTTCTAAGAGCACTAAATAGAGTACAACGGTCCACATTGATGCATTTGGAATTGCTCAACTCTCTCCATAGAGGGAGCTTTTCACGTTTTTGTGCAATTTGAGACATAACTTGGTCTATTCGCGTCTTTACCTTACGAAACGTGGCACGAAGGCTCAACTAGCAAGTTAGACTTCTAAGAACACTAAATAGAGGTACGAACGGTCCACATTGATGCTTTGGAATTGCTCACCTCTCTCCATAGAGGAGCTTTTCTTGTTTTTGAGCAATTTGAGACATAACTTGGTCTATTCGCGTATTTACCTGACGAAACGTGGCATAGAGGCTCAACTAGCAAGTTAGACTTTTAAGAGCACTAAATAGAGTACAACGGTCCACATTGATCCTTTGGAATTGCTCAACTCTCTCCATAGAGGAGCTTTTCACGTTTTTGTGCAATTTCAAACATAACTTGGTCTATTCGCGTCTTTACCTTACGAAACGTGGCACGAAGGCTCAACTAGCAAGTTAGACTTCTAAGAACGCTAAATAGAGTACAACGGTCGACATTGATGCTTTGGAATTGCTCAACTCTCTCCATAGAGGAGCTTTTCATGTTTCTGAGCAATTTGAGACATAACTTGGTCTATTCGCGTCTTTACCTTACGAAACGTGGCACGAAGAGCTCAACTAGCAAGTTAGACTTCTAAGAACACTAAATAGAGTACAACGGTCCACATTGATGCATTGGAATTGCTCAACTCTCTCCATAGAGGAGCTTTTCACGTTTTTGTAGCAATTTGAGACATAACTTGGTCTATTCGCGTCTTTACCTTACGAAACGTGGCACGAAGGCTCAACTAGCAAGTTAGACTTCTAAGAACACTAAATAGAGTACAACGGTCCACATTGATGCTTTGGAATTGCTCAACTCTCTCCATAGAGGAGCTTTTCACGTTTTTGAGCAATTTGAGACATAACTTGGTCTATTCGCGTCTTTACCTTACGAAACGTGGCACGAAGGCTCAACTAGCAAGTTAGACTTCTAAGAACACTAAATAGAGTACAACGGTCCACATTGATGCTTTGGAATTGCTCAACTCTCTCCATAGAGGAGCTTTTCACGTTTTTGTGCAATTTGAGACATAACTTGGTCTATTCGCGTGTTTACCTTACGAAACGTGGCACGAAGGCTCAACTAGCAAGTTAGACTTCTAACAACACTAAATAGGGTACGACGGTCCACATTGATGCTTTGGAATTGCTCACCTCTCTCCATAGAGGAGCTTTTCTTGTTTTTGAGCAATTTGAGACATAACTTGGTTCTATTCGCGTATTTACCTGACGAAACGTGGCATAGAGGCTCAACTAGCAAGTTAGACTTTTAAGAGCACTAAATAGAGTACAACGGTCCACATTGATCCTTTGGAATTGCTCAACTCTCTCCATAGAGGAGCTTTTCACGTTTTTGTGCAATTTCAAACATAACTTGGTCTATTCGTGTATTTACCTTACGAAACGTGGCACAAAGGCTCAACTAGCAAGTTAGACTTCTAAGAACACTAAATAGAGTACAACGGTCCACATTGATGCTTTGGTATTGCTCAACTCTCTCCATAGAGGAGCTTTTCTTGTTTTTGAGCAATTTGAGACATAACTTGGTCTAGTCGCGTCTTTACCTTACGAAACGTGGCACGAAGGCTCAACTAGCAAGTTAGACTTCTAAGAGCACTAAATAGAGTACAACGGTCCACATTGATGCTTTGGGAATTGCTCAACTCTCTGCCATAGAGGGGCTTTTCACGTTTTTGTGCAATTTGAGACATAACTTGGTCTATTCGCGTCTTTACCTTACGAAACGTGGCACGAAGGCTCAACTAGCAAGTTAGACTTCTAACAACACTAAATAGGGTACGACGGTCCACATTGATGCTTTGGAATTGCTCACCTCTCTCCATAGAGGAGCTTTTCTTGTTTTTGAGCAATTTGAGACATAACTTGGTCTATTCGCGTATTTACCTGACGAAACGTGGCATCGAGGCTCAACTAGCAAGTTAGACTTTTAAGAGCACTAAATAGAGTACAACGGTCCACATTGATCCTTTGGAATTGCTCAACTCTCTCCATAGAGGAGCTTTTCACGTTTTTGTGCAATTTCAAACATAACTTGGTCTATTCGTGTATTTACCTTACGAAACGTGGCACAAAGGCTCAACTAGCAAGTTAGACTTCTAAGAACACTAAATAGAGTACAACGGTCCACATTGATGCTTTGGTATTGGTCAACTCTCTCCATAGAGGAGCTTTTCTTGTTTTTGAGCAATTAGAGACATAACTTGGTCTAGTCGCGTCTTTACCTTACGAAACGTGGCACGAAGGCTCAACTAGCAAGTTAGACTTCTAAGAGCACTAAATAGAGTACAACGGTCCACATTGATGCTTTGGAATTGCTCAACTCTCTCCATAGAGGGGCTTTTCACGTTTTTGTGCAATTTGAGACATAACTTGGTCTATTCGCGTCTTTACCTTACGAAACGTGGCACGAAGGCTCAACTAGCAAGTTAGACTTCTAACAACACTAAATAGGGTACGACGGTCCACATTGATGCTTTGGAATTGCTCAACTCTCTCCATAGAGGAGCTTTTCTTGTTTTTGAGCAATTTGAGACATAACTTGGTCTATTCGCGTATTTACCTGACGAAACGTGGCATCGAGGCTCAACTAGCAAGTTAGACTTTTAAGAGCACTAAATAGAGTACAACGGTCCACATTGATGCTTAGGAATTGCTCAACTCTCTCCATAGAGGAGCTTTTCACGTTTTTGTGCAATTTCAAACATAACTTGGTCTATTCGCGTATTTACCTTACGAAACGTGGCACGAAGGCTCAACTAGCAAGTTAGACTTCTAAGAACACTAAATAGAGTACAACGGTCCACATTGATGCTTTGGAATTGCTCAACTCTCTCCATAGAGGAGCTTTTCTTGTTTTTGAGCAATTTGAGACATAACTTGGTCTATTCGCGTATTTACCTTACGAAACATGGCATAGAGGCTCAACTAGCAAGTTAGACTTTTAAGAGCACTAAATAGAGTACAACGGTCCACATTGATCCTTTGGAATTGCTCAACTCTCTCCATAGAGGAGCTTTTCACGTTTTTGTGCAATTTCAAACATAACTTGGTCTATTCGTGTATTTACCTTACGAAACGTGGCACGAAGGCTCAACTAGCAAGTTAGACTTCTAAGAACACTAAATAGAGTACAACGGTCCACATTGATGCTTTGGAATTGCTCAACTCTCTCCATAGAGGAGCTTTTCTTGTTTTTGAGCAATTTGAGACATAACTTGGTCTATTCGCGTATTTACCTTACGAAACGTGGCACGAAGGCTCAACTAGCAAGTTAGACTTCTAAGAGCACTAAATAGAGTACAACGGTCCACATTGATGCTTTGGAATTGCTCAACTCTCTCCATAGAGGAGCTTTTCACGTTTTTGTGCAATTTAACACATAACTTGGTCTATTCGCGTCTTTACCTTACGAAACGTGGCACGAAGGCTCAACTAGCAAGTTAGACTTCGAAGAACACTAAATAGAGTACAACGGTCCACATTGATGCTTTGGAATTGCTCAACTCTCTCCATAGAGGAGCTTTTCTAGTTTTTGAGCAATTTGAGACATAACTTGGTCTATTCGCGTATTTACCTTACGAAACGTGGCATAGAGGCTCAACTAGCAAGTTAGACTTTAAGAGCACTAAATAGAGTACAACGGTCCACATTGATCCTTTGGAATTGCTCAACTCTCTCCATAGAGGAGCTTTTCACGTTTTTGTGCAATTTCAAACATAACTTGGTCTATTCGCTGTATTTACCTTACGAAACGTGGCACGAAGGCTCAACTAGCAAGTTAGACTTCTAAGAACACTAAATAGAGTACAACGGTCCACATTGATGCTTTGGAATTGCTCAACTCTCTCCATAGAGGAGCTTTTCTTGTTTTTGAGCAATTTGAGACATAACTTGGTCTATTCGCGTCTTTACCTTACGAAACGTGGCACGAAGGCTCAACTAGCAAGTTAGACTTCTAAGAACACTAAATAGAGTACAACGGTCCACATTGATGCTTTGGAATTGCTCAACTCTCTCCATAGAGGAGCTTTTCCTTGTTTTTGAGCAATTTGAGACATAACTTGGTCTATTCGCGTATTTACCTTACGAAACAGTGGCATAGAGGCTCAACTAGCAAGTTAGACTTTTAAGAGCACTAAGTAGAGTACAACGGTCCACATTGATCCTTTGGAATTGCTCAACTCTCTCCATAGAGGAGCTTTTCAAGTTTTTGTGCAATTTCAAACATAACTTGGTCTATTCGCTGTATTTACCTTACGAAACGTGGCACGAAGGCTCAACTAGCAAGTTAGGCTTCTAAGAACACTAAATAGAGTACAACGGTCCACATTGATGCTTTGGAATTGCTCAACTCTCTCCATAGAGGAGCTTTTCTTGTTTTTGAGCAATTTGAGACATAACTTGGTCTATTCGCGTCTTTACCTTACGAAACGTGGCACGAAGGCTCAACTAGCAAGTTAGACTTCTAAGAACACTAAATAGAGTACAACGGTCCACATTGATGCTTTGGAATTGCTCAACTCTCTCCATAGAGGAGCTTTTCTAGTTTTTGAGCAATTTGAGACATAACTTGGTCTATTCGCGTATTTACCTTACGAAACGTGGCATAGAGGCTCAACTAGCAAGTTAGACTTTTAAGAGCACTAAATAGAGTACAACGGTCCACATTGATCCTTTGGAATTGCTCAACTCTCTCCATAGAGGAGCTTTTCACGTTTTTGTGCAATTTCAAACATAACTTGGTCTATTCGTGTATTTACCTTACGAAACGTGGCACGAAGGCTCAACTAGCAAGTTAGACTTCTAAGAACACTAAATAGAGTACAACGGTCCACATTGATGCTTTGGAATTGCTCAACTCTCTCCATAGAGGAGCTTTTCTTGTTTTTGAGCAATTTGAGACATAACTTGGTCTATTCGCGTCTTTACCTTACGAAACGTGGCACGAAGGCTCAACTAGCAAGTTAGACTTCTAAGACCACTAAATAGAGTACAACGGTCCACATTGATGCTTTGGAATTGCTGAACTCTCTCCATAGAGGAGCTTTTCACGTTTTTGAGCAATTTGAGACATAACTTGGTCTATTCGCGTCTTTACCTTACGAAACGTGGCACGAAGACTCAACTAGCAAGTTAGACTTCTAAGAACACTAAATAGAGTAGAACGGTCCACATTGATGCGTTGGAATTGCTCAACTCTCTCCATAGAGCGGCTTTTCATGTTTTTGTGCAATTTGAGACATAACTTGGTCTATTCGCGTCTTTACCTTACGAAACGTGGCACGAAGGCTCAACTAGCAAGTTAGACTTCTAACAACACTAAATTGGGTATGACGGTCCACATTGATGCTTTGGAATTGCTCACCTCTCTCCATAGAGGAGCTTTTCTTGTTTTTGAGCAATTTGAGACATAACTTGGTCTATTCGCGTATTTACCTGACGAAACGTGGCATAGAGGCTAAACTAGCAAGTTAGACTTTTAAGAGCACTAAATAGAGTACAACGGTCCACATTGATCCTTTGGAATTGCTCAACTCTCTCCATAGAGGAGCTTTTCACGTTTTTGTGCAATTTCAAACATAACTTGGTCTATTCGTGTCTTTACCTTACGAAACGTGGCACGAAGGCTCAACTAGCAAGTTAGACTTCTAAGAACGCTAAATAGAGTACAACGGTCCACATTGATGCTTTGGAATTGCTGAACTCTCTCCATAGAGGAGCTTTTCACGTTTTTGAGCAATTTGAGACATAACTTGGTCTATTCGCGTCTTTACCTTACGAAACGTGGCACGAAGACTCAACTAGCAAGTTAGACTTCTAAGAACACTAAATAGAGTAGAACGGTCCACATTGATGCATTGGAATTGCTCAACTCTCTCCATAGAGGGGCTTTTCACGTTTTTGTGCAATTTGAGACATAACTTGGTCTATTCGCGTGTTTACCTTACGAAACGTGGCACGAAGGCTCAACTAGCAAGTTAGACTTCTAACAACACTAAATAGGGTACGACGGTCCACATTGATGCTTTGGAATTGCTCACCTCTCTCCATAGAGGAGCTTTTCTTGTTTTTGAGCAATTTGAGACATAACTGGTTCTATTCGCGTATTTACCTGACGAAACGTCGCATAGAGGCTCAACTAGCAAGTTAGACTTTTAAGAGCACTAAATAGAGTACAACGGTCCACATTGATCCTTTGGAATTGCTCAACTCTCTCCATAGAGGAGCTTTTCACGTTTTTGTGCAATTTCAAACATAACTTGGTCTGTTCGTGTATTTACCTTACGAAACGTGGCACAAAGGCTCAACTAGCAAGTTAGACTTCTAAGAACACTAAATAGAGTACAACGGTCCACATTGACGCTTTGGTATTGGTCAACTCTCTCCATAGAGGAGCTTTTCTTGTTTTTGAGCAATTTGAGACATAACTTGGTCTAGTCGCGTCTTTACCTTACGAAACGTGGCACGAAGGCTCAACTAGCAAGTTAGACTTCTAAGAGCACTAAATACAGTACAACGGTCCACATTGATGCTTTGGGATTGCTCAACTCTCTGCGTAGAGGGGCTTTTCACGTTTTTGTGCAATTTGAGACATAACTTGGTCTATTCACGTCTTTACCTTACGAAACGTGGCACGAAGGCTGAACTAGCAAGTTAGACTTCTAAAAACACTAAATAGGGTACGACGGTCCACATTGATGCTTTGGAATTGCTCACCTCTCTCCATAGAGGAGCTTTTCTTGTTTTTGAGCAATTTGAGACATAACTTGGTCTATTCGCGTATTTACCTTACGAAACATGGCATAGAGGCTCAACTAGCAAGTTAGACTTTTAAGAGCACTAAATAGAGTACAACGGTCCACATTGATCCTTTGGAATTGCTCAACTCTCTCCATAGAGGAGCTTTTCACGTTTTTGTGCAATTTCACACATAACTTGGTCTATTCGCGTCTTTACCTTACGAAACGTGGCACGAAGGCTCAACTAGCAAGTTAGACTTCGAAGAAAACTAAATAGAGTACAACGGTCCACATTGATGCTTTGGAATTGCTCAACTCTCTCCATAGAGGAGCTTTTCTTGTTTTTGAGCAATTTGAGACATAACTTTGTCTATTCGCGTATTTACCTTACGAAACATGGCATAGAGGCTCAACTAGCAAGTTAGACTTTTAAGAGCACTAAGTAGAGTACAACGGTCCACATTGATCCTTAGGAATTGCTCAACTCTCTCCATAGAGGAGCTTTTCACGTTTTTGTGCAATTTCAAACATAACTTGGTCTATTCGTGTATTTACCTTACGAAACGTGGCACGAAGGCTCAACTAGCAAGTTAGGCTTCTAAGAACACTAAATAGAGTACAACGGTCCACATTGATGCTTTGGAATTGCTCAACTCTCTCCATAGAGGAGCTTTTCTTGTTTTTGAGCAATTTGAGACATAACTTGGTCTATTCGCGTCTTTACCTTACGAAACGTGGCACGAAGGCTCAACTAGCAAGTTAGACTTCTAAGAGCACTAAATAGAGTACAACGGTCCACATTGATGCTTTGGAATTGCTGAACTCTCTCCATAGAGGAGCTTTTCACGTTTTTGAGCAATTTGAGACATAACTTGGTCTATTCGCGTCTTTACCTTACGAAACGTGGCACGAAGACTCAACTAGTAAGTTAGACTTCTAAGAACACTAAATAGAGTAGAACGGTCCACATTGATGCATTGGAATTGCTCAACTCTCTCCATAGAGGGGCTTTTCACGTTTTTGTGCAATTTGAGACATAACTTGGTCTATTCGCGTGTTTACCTTACGAAACGTGGCACGAAGGCTCAACTAGCAAGTTAGACTTCTAACAACACTAAATAGGGTACGACGGTCCACATTGATGCTTTGGAATTGCTCACCTCTCTCCATAGAGGAGCTTTTCTTGTTTTTGAGCAATTTGAGACATAATTGGTTCTATTCGCGTATTTACCTGACGAAACGTGGCATAGAGGCTCAACTAGCAAGTTAGACTTTTAAGAGCACTAAATAGAGTACAACGGTCCACATTGACCCTTTGGAATTGCTCAACTCTCTCCATAGAGGAGCTTTTCACGTTTTTGTGCAATTTCAAACATAACTTGGTCTGTTCGTGTATTTACCTTACGAAACGTGGCACAAAGGCTCAACTAGCAAGTTAGACTTCTAAGAACACTAAATAGAGTACAACGGTCCACATTGATGCTTTGGTATTGGTCAACTCTCTCCATAGAGGAGCTTTTCTTGTTTTTGAGCAATTTGAGACATAACTTGGTCTAGTCACGTCTTTACCTTACGAAACGTGGCACGAAGGCTCAACTAGCAAGTTAGACTTCTAAGAGCACTAAATACAGTACAACGGTCCACATTGATGCTTTGGGATTGCTCAACTCTCTGCGTAGAGGGGCTTTTCACGTTTTTGTGCAATTTGAGACATAACTTGGTCTATTCACGTCTTTACCTTACGAAACGTGGCACGAAGGCTCGAACTAGCAAGTTAGACTTCTAAAAACACTAAATAGGGTACGACGGTCCACATTGATGCTTTGGAATTGCTCACCTCTCTCCATAGAGGAGCTTTTCTTGTTTTTGAGCAATTTGAGACATAACTTGGTCTATTCGCGTATTTACCTTACGAAACATGGCATAGAGGCTCAACTAGCAAGTTAGACTTTTAAGAGCACTAAATAGAGTACAACGGTCCACATTGATCCTTTGGAATTGCTCAACTCTCTCCATAGAGGAGCTTTTCACGTTTTTGGGCAATTTCACACATAACTTGGTCTATTCGCGTCTTTACCTTACGAAACGTGGCACGAAGGCTCAACTAGCAAGTTAGACTTCGAAGAAAACTAAATAGAGTACAACGGTCCACATTGATGCTTTGGAATTGCTCAACTCTCTCCATAGAGGAGCTTTTCTTGTTTTTGAGCAATTTGAGACATAACTTGGTCTATTCGCGTATTTACCTTACGAAACATGGCATAGAGGCTCAACTAGCAAGTTAGACTTTTAAGAGCACTAAGTAGAGTACAACGGTCCACATTGATCCTTTGGAATTGCTCAACTCTCTCCATAGAGGAGCTTTTCACGTTTTTGTGCAATTTCAAACATAACTTGGTCTATTCGTGTATTTACCTTACGAAACGTGGCACGAAGGCTCAACTAGCAAGTTAGGCTTCTAAGAACACTAAATAGAGTACAACGGTCCACATTGATGCTTTGGAATTGCTCAACTCTCTCCATAGAGGAGCTTTTCTTGTTTTTGAGCAATTTGAGACATAACTTGGTCTATTCGCGTCTTTACCTTACGAAACGTGGCACGAAGGCTCAACTAGCAAGTTAGACTTCTAAGAGCACTAAATAGAGTACAACGGTCCACATTGATGCTTTGGAATTGCTGAACTCTCTCCATAGAGGAGCTTTTCACGTTTTTGAGCAATTTGAGACATAACTTGGTCTATTCGCGTCTTTACCTTACGAAACGTGACACGAAGACTCAACTAGCAAGTTAGACTTCTAAGAACACTAAATAGAGTACAACGGTCCACATTGATGCTTTGGAATTGCTCACCTCTCTCCGTAGAGGAGCTTTTCTTGTTTTTGAGCAATTTGAGACATAACTTGGTCTATTCGCGTATTTACCTGACGAAACGTGGCATAGAGGCTCAACTAGCAAGTTAGACTTTTAAGAGCACTAAATAGAGTACAACGGTCCACATTGATCCTTTGGAATTGCTCAACTCTCTCCATAGAGGAGCTTTTCTTGTTTTTGTGCAATTTCAAACATAACTTGGTCTATTCGCGTCTTTACCTTACGAAACGTGGCACGAAGGCTCAACTAGCAAGTTAGACTTCTAAGAACGCTAAATAGAGTACAACGGTCCACATTGATGCTTTGGCATTGCTGAACTCTCTCCATAGAGGAGCTTTTCACGTTTTTGAGCAATTTGAGACATAACTTGGTCTATTCGCGTCTTTACCTTACGAAACGTGGCACGAAAACTCAACTAGCAAGTTAGACTTCTAACAACACTAAATAGGGTACGACGGCCACATTGATGCTTTGGAATTGCTCACCTCTCTCCATAGAGGAGCTTTTCTTGTTTTTGAGCAATTTGAGACATAACTGGTTCTATTCGCGTATGTACCTGACGAAACGTGGCATAGAGGCTCAACTAGCAAGTTAGACTTTTAAGAGCACTAAATAGAGTACAACGGTCCACATTGATCCTTTGGAATTGCTCAACTCTCTCCATAGAGGAGATTTTCACGTTTTTCAGCAATTTGAGACATAACTTGGTCAATTCGCCTCTTTACCTTACGAAACGTGGCACGAAGGCTCAACTATCAAGTTAGACTTTTAAGAGCACTAAATAGAGTACAACGGTCCACATTGATGCATTGGAATTGCTCAACTCTCTCCACAGAGGGGCTTTTCACGTTTTTGTGCAATTTGAGACATAACTTGGTCTATTCGCGTCTTTACCTTACGAAACGTGGCACGAAGGCTCAACTAGCAAGTTAGACTTCTAACAACACTAAATAGGGTACGACGATCCACATTGATGCTTTGGAATTGCTCACCTCTCTCCATAGAGGAGCTTTTCTTGTTTTTGAGCAATTTGAGACATAACTTGGTCTATTCGCGTATTTACCTGACGAAACGTGTCATAGAGGCTCAACTAGCAAGTTAGACTTTTAAGAGCACTAAATAGAGTACAACGGTCCACATTGATCCTTTGGAATTGCTCAACTCTCTCCATAGAGGAGCTTTTCACGTTTTTGTGCAATTTCAAACATAACTTGGTCTATTCGCGTCTTTACCTTACGAAACGTGGCACGAAGGCTCAACTAGCAAGTTAGACTTCTAAGAACGCTAAATAGAGTACAACGGTCCACATTGATGCTTTGGAATTGCTGAACTCTCTCCATAGAGGAGCTTTTCACGTTTTTGAGCAATTTGAGACATAACTTGGTCTATTCGCGTCTTTACCTTACGAAACGTGGCACGAAAACTCAACTAGCAAGTTAGACTTCTAACAACACTAAATAGGGTACGACGGTCCACATTGATGCTTTGGAATTGCTCACCTCTCTCCGTAGAGGAGCTTTTCTTGTTTTTGAGCAATTTGAGACATAACTGGTTCCATTCGCGTATTTACCTGACGAAACGTGGCATAGAGGCTCAACTAGCAAGTTAGACTTTTAAGAGCACTAAATAGAGTACAACGGTCCACATTGATCCTTTGGAATTGCTCAACTCTCTCCATAGAGGAGCTTTTCACGTTTTTGTGCAATTTCAAACATAACTTGGTCTATTCGTGTATTTACCTTACGAAACGTGGCACAAAGGCTCAACTAGCAAGTTAGACTTCTAAGAACACTAAATAGAGTACAACGGTCCACATTGATGCTTTGGTATTGGTCAACTCTCTCCATAGAGGAGCTTTTCTTGTTTTTGAGCAATTTGAGACATAACTTGGTCTAGTCGCGTCTTTACCTTACGAAACGTGGCACGAAGGCTCAACTAGCAAGTTAGACTTCTAAGAGCACTAAATACAGTACAACGGTCCACATTGATGCTTTGGGATTGCTCAACTCTCTGCGTAGAGGGGCTCTTCACGTTTTTGTGCAATTTGAGACATAACTTGGTCTATTCGTGTCTTTACCTTACGAAACGTGGCACGAAGGCTCAACTAGCAAGTTAGACTTCTAACAACACTAAATAGGGTACGACGGTCCACATTGATGCTTTGGAATTGCTCACCTCTCTCCATAGAGGAGCTTTTCTTGTTTTTGAGCAATTTGAGACATAACTTGGTCTATTCGCGTATTTACCTGACGAAACGTGGCATCGAGGCTCAACTAGCAAGTTAGACTTTTAAGAGCACTAAATAGAGTACAACGGTCCACATTGATCCTTTGGAATTGCTCAACTCTCTCCATAGAGGAGCTTTTCACGTTTTTGTGCAATTTCAAACATAACTTGGTCTATTCGTGTATTTACCTTACGAAACGTGGCACGAAGGCTCAACTAGCAAGTTAGACTTCTAAGAACACTAAATAGAGTACAACGGTCCAGATTGATGCTTTGGAATTGCTCAACTCTCTCCATAGAGGAGCTTTTCTTGTTTTTGAGCAATTTGAGACATAACTTGGTCTATTCGCGTCTTTACCTTACGAAACGTGGCACGGAGGCTCAACTAGCAAGTTAGACTTCTAAGAGCACTAAATAGAGTACAACGGTCCACATTGATGCTTTGGAATTGCTCAACTCTCTCCATAGAGGAGCTTTTCACGTTTTTGTGCAATTTCACACATAACTTGGTCTATTCGCGTCTTTACCTTACGAAACGTGGCACGAAGGCTCATCTAGCAAGTTAGACTTCGAAGAACACTAAATAGAGTACAACGGTCCACATTGATGCTTTGGAATTGCTCAACTCTCTCCATAGAGGAGCTTTTCTTGTTTTTGAGCAATTTGAGACATAACTTGGTCTATTCGCGTATTTACCTTACGAAACGTGGCATAGAGGCTCAACTAACAAGTTAGACTTTTAAGAGCACTAAATAGAGTACAATGGTCCACATTGATCCTTTGGAATTGCTCAACTCTCTCCATAGAGGAGCTTTTCACGTTTTTGTGCAATTTCAAACACAACTTGGTCTATTCGTGTATTTACCTTACGAAACATGGCACGAAGGCTCAACTAGCAAGTTAGGCTTCTAAGAACACTAAATAGAGTACAACGGTCCACATTGATGCTTTGGAATTGCTCAACTCTCTCCATAGAGGAGCTTTTCTTGTTTTTGAGCAATTTGAGACATAACTTGGTCTATTCGCGTATTTACCTTACGAAACATGGCATAGAGGCTCAACTAGCAAGTTAGACTTTTAAGAGCACTAAGTAGAGTACAACGGTCCACATTGATCCTTTGGAATTGCTCAACTCTCTCCATAGAGGAGCTTTTCACGTTTTTGTGCAATTTCAAAGATAACTTGGTCTATTCGTGTATTTACCTTACGAAACGTGGCACGAAGGCTCAACTAGCAAGTTAGGCTTCTAAGAACACTAAATAGAGTACAACGGTCCACATTGATGCTTTGGAATTGCTCAACTCTCTCCATAGAGGAGCTTTTCTTGTTTTTGAGCAATTTGAGACATAACTTGGTCTATTCGCGTCTTTACCTTACGAAACGTGGCACGAAGGCTCAACTAGCAAGTTAGACTTCTAAGAGCACTAAATAGAGTACAACGGTCCACATTGATGCTTTGGAATTGCTGAACTCTCTCCATAGAGGAGCTTTTCACGTTTTTGAGCAATTTGAGACATAACTTGGTCTATTCGCGTCTTTACCTTACGAAACGTGACACGAAGACTCAACTAGCAAGTTAGACTTCTAAGAACACTAAATAGAGTACAACGGTCCACATTGATGCTTTGGAATTGCTCACCTCTCTCCATAGAGGAGCTTTTCTTGTTTTTGAGCAATTTGAGACATAACTTGGTCTATTCGCGTATTTACCTGACGAAACGTGGCATAGAGGCTCAACTAGCAAGTTAGACTTTTAAGAGCACTAAATAGAGTACAACGGTCCACATTGATCCTTTGGAATTGCTCAACTCTCTCCATAGAGGAGCTTTTCACGTTTTTGTGCAATTTCAAACATAACTTGGTCTATTCGCGTCTTTACCTTACGAAACGTGGCACGAAGGCTCAACTAGCAAGTTAGACTTCTAAGAACGCTAAATAGAGTACAACGGTCCACATTGATGCTTTGGCATTGCTGAACTCTCTCCATAGAGGAGCTTTTCACGTTTTTGAGCAATTTGAGACATAACTTGGTCTATTCGCGTCTTTACCTTACGAAACGTGGCACGAAAACTCAACTAGCAAGTTAGACTTCTAACAACACTAAATAGGGTACGACGGTCCACATTGATGCTTTGGAATTGCTCACCTCTCTCCATAGAGGAGCTTTTCTTGTTTTTGAGCAATTTGAGACATAACTTGGTCTATTCGCGTATTTACCTGACGAAACGTGTCATAGAGGCTCAACTAGCAAGTTAGACTTTTAAGAGCACTAAATAGAGTACAACGGTCCACATTGATCCTTTGGAATTGCTCAACTCTCTCCATAGAGGAGCTTTTCACGTTTTTGTGCAATTTCAAACATAACTTGGTCTATTCGCGTCTTTACCTTACGAAACGTGGCACGAAGGCTCAACTAGCAAGTTAGACTTCTAAGAACGCTAAATATAGTACAACGGTCCACATTGATGCTTTGGAATTGCTGAACTCTCTCCATAGAGGAGCTTTTCACGTTTTTGAGCAATTTGAGACATAACTTGGTCTATTCGCGTCTTTACCTTACGAAACGTGGCACGAAAACTCAACTAGCAAGTTAGACTTCTAACAACACTAAATAGGGTACGACGGTCCACATTGATGCTTTGGAATTGCTCACCTCTCTCCATAGAGGAGCTTTTCTTGTTTTTGAGCAATTTGAGACATAACTGGTTCTATTCGCGTATTTACCTGACGAAATGTGGCATAGAGGCTCAACTAGCAAGTTAGACTTTTAAGAGCACTAAATAGAGTACAACGGTCCACATTGATCCTTTGGAATTGCTCAACTCTCTCCATAGAGGAGCTTTGCACGTTTTTGTGCAATTTCAAACATAACTTCGTCTATTCGTGTATTTACCTTACGAAACGTGGCACAAAGGCTCAACTAGCAAGTTAGACTTCTAAGAACACTAAATAGAGTACAACGGTCCACATTGATGCTTTGGTATTGGTCAACTCTCTCCATAGAGGAGCTTTTCTTGTTTTTGAGCAATTTGAGACATAACTTGGTCTAGTCGCGTCTTTACCTTACGAAACGTGGCACGAAGGCTCAACTAGCAAGTTAGACTTCTAAGAGCACTAAATACAGTACAACGGTCCACATTGATGCTTTGGGATTGCTCAACTCTCTGCGTAGAGGGGCTCTTCACGTTTTTGTGCAATTTGAGACATAACTTGGTCTATTCGCGTCTTTACCTTACGAAACGTGGCACGAAGGCTCAACTAGCAAGTTAGACTTCTAACAACACTAAATAGGGTACGACGGTCCACATTGATGCTTTGGAATTGCTCACCTCTCTCCATAGAGGAGCTTTTCTTGTTTTTGAGCAATTTGAGACATAACTTGGTCTATTCGCGTATTTACCTGACGAAACGTGGCATCGAGGCTCAACTAGCAAGTTAGACTTTTAAGAGCACTAAATAGAGTACAACGGTCCACATTGATCCTTTGGAATTGCTCAACTCTCTCCATAGAGGAGCTTTTCACGTTTTTGTGCAATTTCAAACATAACTTGGTCTATTCGTGTATTTACCTTACGAAACGTGGCACGAAGGCTCAACTAGAAAGTTAGACTTCTAAGAACACTAAATAGAGTACAACGGTCCAGATTGATGCTTTGGAATTGCTCAACTCTCTCCATAGAGGAGCTTTTCTTGTTTTTGAGCAATTTGAGACATAACTTGGTCTATTCGCGTCTTTACCTTACGAAACGTGGCACGAAGGCTCAACTAGCAAGTTAGACTTCTAAGAGCACTAAATATAGTACAACGGTCCACATTGATGCTTTGGAATTGCTCAACTCTCTCCATAGAGGAGCTTTTCACGTTTTTGTGCAATTTCACACATAACTTGGTCTATTCGCGTCTTTACCTTACGAAACGTGGCACGAAGGCTCATCTAGCAAGTTAGACTTCGAAGAACACTAAATAGAGTTCAACGGTCCACATTGATGCTTTGGAATTGCTCAACTCTCTCCATAGAGGAGCTTTTCTTGTTTTTGAGCAATTTGAGACATAACTTGGTCTATTCGCGTATTTACCTTACGAAACGTGGCATAGAGGCTCAACTAACAAGTTAGACTTTTAAGAGCACTAAATAGAGTACAATGGTCCACATTGATCCTTTGGAATTGCTCAACTCTCTCCATAGAGGAGCTTTTCACGTTTTTGTGCAATTTCAAACACAACTTGGTCTATTCGTGTATTTACCTTACGAAACGTGGCACGAAGGCTCAACTAGCAAGTTAGGCTTCTAAGAACACTAAATAGAGTACAACGGTCCACATTGATGCTTTGGAATTGCTCAACTCTCTCCATAGAGGAGCTTTTCTTGTTTTTGAGCAATTTGAGACATAACTTGGTCTATTCGCGTCTTTACCTTACGAAACGTGGCACGAAGGCTCAACTAGCAAGTTAGACTTCTAATACCACTAAATAGAATACAACGGTCCACATTGATGCTTTGGAATTGCTGAACTCTCTCCATAGAGGAGCTTTTCACGTTTTTGAGCAATTTGAGACATAACTTGGTCTATTCGCGTCTTTACCTTACGAAACGTGGCACGAAGACTCAACTAGCAAGTTAGACTTCTAAGAACACTAAATAGAGTAGAACGGTCCACATTGATGCATTGGAATTGCTCAACTCTCTCCATAGAGGGGCTTTTCACGTTTTTGTGCAATTTGAGACATAACTTGGTCTATTCGCGTCTTTACCTTACGAAACGTGGCACGAAGGCTCAACTAGCAAGTTAGACTTCTAACAACACTAAATAGGGTACGACGGTCCACATTGATGCTTTGGAATTGCTCACCTCTCTCCATAGAGGAGCTTTTCTTGTTTTTGAGCAATTTGAGACATAACTTGGTCTATTCGCGTATTTACCTGACGAAACGTGGCATCGAGGCTCAACTAGCAAGTTAGACTTTTAAGAGCACTAAATAGAGTACAACGGTCCACATTGATCCTTTGGAATTGCTCAACTCTCTCCATAGAGGAGCTTTTCACGTTTTTGTGCAATTTCAAACATAACTTGGTCTATTCGTGTATTTACCTTACGAAACGTGGCACGAAGGCTCAACTAGAAAGTTAGACTTCTAAGAACACTAAATAGAGTACAACGGTCCAGATTGATGCTTTGGAATTGCTCAACTCTCTCCATAGAGGAGCTTTTCTTGTTTTTGAGCAATTTGAGACATAACTTGGTCTATTCGCGTCTTTACCTTACGAAACGTGGCACGAAGGCTCAACTAGCAAGTTAGACTTCTAAGAGCACTAAATATAGTACAACGGTCCACATTGATGCTTTGGAATTGCTCAACTCTCTCCATAGAGGAGCTTTTCACGTTTTTGTGCAATTTCACACATAACTTGGTCTATTCGCGTCTTTACCTTACGAAACGTGGCACGAAGGCTCATCTAGCAAGTTAGACTTCGAAGAACACTAAATAGAGTACAACGGTCCACATTGATGCTTTGGAATTGCTCAACTCTCTCCATAGAGGAGCTTTTCTTGTTTTTGAGCAATTTGAGACATAACTTGGTCTATTCGCGTATTTACCTTACGAAACGTGGCATAGAGGCTCAACTAACAAGTTAGACTTTTAAGAGCACTAAATAGAGTACAATGGTCCACATTGATCCTTTGGAATTGCTCAACTCTCTCCATAGAGGAGCTTTTCACGTTTTTGTGCAATTTCAAACACAACTTGGTCTATTCGTGTATTTACCTTACGAAACGTGGCACGAAGGCTCAACTAGCAAGTTAGGCTTCTAAGAACACTAAATAGAGTACAACGGTCCACATTGATGCTTTGGAATTGCTCAACTCTCTCCATAGAGGAGCTTTTCTTGTTTTTGAGCAATTTGAGACATAACTTGGTCTATTCGCGTCTTTACCTTACGAAACGTGGCACGAAGGCTCAACTAGCAAGTTAGACTTCTAATACCACTAAATAGAATACAACGGTCCACATTGATGCTTTGGAATTGCTGAACTCTCTCCATAGAGGAGCTTTTCACGTTTTTGAGCAATTTGAGACATAACTTGGTCTATTCGCGTCTTTACCTTACGAAACGTGGCACGAAGACTCAACTAGCAAGTTAGACTTCTAAGAACACTAAATAGAGTAGAACGGTCCACATTGATGCATTGGAATTGCTCAACTCTCTCCATAGAGGGGCTTTTCACGTTTTTGTGCAATTTGAGACATAACTTGGTCTATTCGCGTCTTTACCTTACGAAACGTGGCACGAAGGCTCAACTAGCAAGTTAGACTTCTAAGAACGCTAAATAGAGTACAACGGTCCACATTGATGTTGGACCGAAGGTCTTACATTTTTGTTTTGATGATTGTATATTACATGATCTTTGTGATGAATTTGATGGTAAATTGATTGAATTTGAGACTTCTCTTAATTGGTTTTTCATTCAAGTATTTTAAAACTAGTTGTGAACTCAATGATCGTTTTTATATCAAATGACATCTAAATGAGCTGAATTTTTACAGAGACATTAATCACATCATAAGGAACATTTTGTTTGAAGGAATGAATAATAAATTCTGCCGTTTAGTAGCTGAAAAGCTGTGCCCTAGTTCATATCCGAAAATTATGTTTATTTGTCTTAATTGAGTGCTTATGTGACTAAATGATATTTGTTTGAGCTGGAAACTTATATGTACATAAGTCCATATATATTATGATGTTATATGCTCAAATTTTGATTATTTGAACTCAACTAACCTATGGTTCAAGCATGAAGCTCAAATGAGCTTACAAGCATATCTTAAGGTTTTTCAGGTTAAGACAAGAGTTGTAGTAATCCGGCTGTCCAATAATAGTCTTGTAAGACTTAGGACAAGCTATGAAAATCCTAAGCACTCTTGCAAATCCACTAGAAGGTGAATGTTGAAAATGTCCAATTCGGACAAGAAGTGTTCCCTTCAGACAAGGTGTGTCCAATTAGGACAAGTTGTGTCAATTTCAGACAAGCACTTTATGGAGAGTATTTGATGGAGATTGCAACAAACTACATTCAAAATTTAAAGAGAGGATTCGAAATTCAAAGTTGGAGATTCGAAATTCGAAATTCAAAATCAAGTCAAGGTTGTTGCATGATTTTCGAAATTCAGTGTACAAGAACAAGAATGTGGCAAGGTTCAAGATGTGTTGCTGTATTTTTTGAAGATCAAAATCAAAGTTTGTTGCAACTTATGAGGAGATAACCAAGAGAGAGATTCAAGCCCTTGAAATCAAATTTTCAAAGTTGAAGCTGAGGAGATATCTTCAAAGGAGCTTTGATTGGCTGAAATTTGAAAGAAGATGAAGCCAATTTCAAAAGTCATGTTGGTAAAGATCTCATTCAAGTCAAAATGGAGCTGTTATGATCAAGTGGTTGCATTTCTTCAACAAGAGACTTAAATGGACGAAAATCTTGGGTGAACATGGCCAAGTATGTTGTCTACATTCAAATACAAGAGATTGATACATTTGAATGGAGGAAATCAAGTTTGTTGGCAGAATTATTCAAAGAGAGGCTGTTGCACTATAAAAGGAGAATATCAAGTTTGTTTTCAAAAACTACATTCAAATTCAAAGTTCAAGTGAAGATGAGAAGATCAAGGGATGCTCTCAACTATCTCTTCTTGGCTTTCCTATAAATAGCCATCCATACAAGAGGAGAAGACACAAGACTTGCTACAAGCTACATAGCCTATTATCTCAAGCTCTCTTTCTCTCCAGCAAAAAGCCAAGTCTTCCAAGTCTAGTTCTACAAGCATATATTGTTGTTACTAAAAAGCTCTCCGACACTTTATATTTCAATCCTACCTGTGAGCCTTTGTCAAATTTGTGAGAGTTCCCTCAAACCTTGTTGGTTAAACACTAGAGTGGAACCTAGAGCCTAAAATTGTATCGCTTACCTTGTGAGGTTGTGAAAAGTTTAAGGGTGACTTGTAAAAACCCTCTGTGAGTTGTTGGTTTCTTGAGGAAACTATTTATCCTAGTGGATTTGAAAATCCTAAGCAAGGGTGCTTAGGTAGTAGACGTAGGAGGGTGCTCCGAACTACTATAAATCATCGTGTGCTTTACTTTTTGCTTGTTTATTGTTTTGCATGCTTTGATTATTTACTTGTTCAATCCTGCCATTCATAATTCTTGATCATTCGATTATCTTGTGATAATTTTGGGTGACTTGAATTTGAAAGTTCATTTCTCTACTCATTACTTGCAAAATCAAATCTGCCCATTTTGTGTTTATATTGGTCAGAACTTTTCTAAGCATTCTAATATTGATATTCTGAACTGTTTTCATAATCTGGTACTTATTATACTCTAATTTCAGTTGGTTGATGGTTTAGAGTTAAAGCTTGATTTTCGGTTCACATCTAAATATATTGTTCTTAATATTGATATTTCAGCCCCTTTAACCTAGTTTATGAAATTCTGAATTAGTGTGTTGATTACTTGAATCCTAGCATCTTATCTCATATATATTCGTTTATATACATCTTATATAGTTGTGTTCTACTTGCCTTATCATTTTGGATTAAGATATTGCATTTGAAACTGAAATTGATTTGAACCGGTTAGGGCTATACTAGTAAAGACCAACTTCTATACTTTGTGTCTTTGTTTTTGTGATCTATTTGCTGTTTAAAAGTAAGGGGATTCCTAGTTGGAATTTGGGGAAACAATTCACCCCCCCCTCTTGTGTCGCCTAGGTCCTACAATTGATGCTTTGGAATTGCTGAACTCTCTCCATAGAGGAGCTTTTCACGTTTTTGAGCAATTTGAGACATAACTTGGTCTATTCGCGTCTTTACCTTACGAAACGTGGCACGAAGACTCAACTAGCAAGTTAGACTTCTAAGAACACTAAATAGAGTGGAACGGTCCACATTGATGCATTGAAATTGCTCAACTCTCTCCATAGAGGGGCTTTTCACGTTTTTGTGCAATTTGAGACATAACTTGGTCTATTCGCGTGTTTACCTTACGAAACGTGGCACGAAGGCTCAACTAGCAAGTTAGACTTCTAACAACACTAAATAGGGTACGACGGTCCACATTGATGCTTTGGAATTGCTCACCTCTCTCCATAGAGGAGCTTTTCTTGTTTTTGAGCAATTTGAGACATAACTGGTTCTATTCGCGTATTTACCTGACGAAACGTGGCATAGAGGCTCAACTAGCAAGTTAGACTTTTAAGAGCACTAAATAGAGTACAACGGTCCACATTGATCCTTTGGAATTGCTCAACTCTCTCCACAGAGGAGCTTTTCACGTTTTTGTGCAATTTCAAACATAACTTGGTCTATTCGTGTATTTACCTTACGAAACGTGGCACAAAGGCTCAACTAGAAAGTTAGACTTCTAAGAACACTAAATAGAGTACAAAGGTCCACATTGATGCTTTGGTATTGGTCAACTCTCTCCATAGAGGAGCTTTTCTTGTTTTTGAGCAATTTGAGACATAACTTGGTCTAGTCGCGTCTTTACCTTACGAAACGTGGCACGAAGGCTCAACTAGCAAGTTAGACTTCTAAGAGCACTAAATACAGTACAACGGTCCACATTGATGCTTTGGGATTGCTCAACTCTCTGCGTAGAGGGGCTTTTCACGTTTTTGTGCAATTTGAGACATAACTTGGTCTATTCACGTCTTTACCTTACGAAACGTGGCACGAATGCTGAACTAGCAAGTTAGACTTCTAACAACACTAAATAGGGTACGACGGTCCACATTGATGCTTTGGAATTGCTCACCTCTCACCATAGAGGAGCTTTTCTTGTTTTTGAGCAATTTGAGACATAACTTGGTCTATTCGCGTATTTACCTGACGAAACGTGGCATCGAGGCTCAACTAGCAAGTTAGACTTTTAAGAGCACTAAATAGAGTACAACAGTCCACATTGATCCTTTGGAATTGCTCAACTCTCTCCATAGACGAGCTTTTCACGTTTTTGTGCAATTTCAAACATAACTTGGTCTATTCGTGTATTTACCTTACGAAACGTGGCACAAAGGCTCAACTAGCAAGTTAGACTTCTAAGAACACTAAATAGAGTACAACGGTCCACATTGATGCTTTGGAATTGCTCAACTCTCTCCATGGAGGAGCTTTTCTTGTTTTTGAGCAATTTGAGACATAACTTGGTCTATTCGCGTATTTACCTCACGAAACATGGCATAGAGGCTCAACTAGCAACTTATACTTTTAAGAGCACTAAATAGAGTACAACGGTCCACATTGATCCTTTGGAATTGCTCAACTCTCTCCATAGAGGAGCTTTTCACGTTTTTGTGCAATTTCAAACATAACTTGGTCTATTCATGTATTTACCTTACGAAACGTGGCACGAAGGCTCAACTAGCAAGTTAGACTTCTAAGAACACTAAATAGAGTACAACGGTCCACATTGATGCTTTGGAATTGCTCAACTCTCTCCATAGAGGAGCTTTTCTTGTTTTTGAGCAATTTGAGACATAACTTGGTCTATTCGCGTCTTTACCTTACGAAACGTGGCACGAAGGCTCAACTAGCAAGTTAGACTTCTAAGAGCACTAAATAGAGTACAACGGTCCACATTGATGCTTTGGAATTGCTCAACTCTCTCCATAGAGGAGCTTTTCACGTTTTTGTGCAATTTCACACATAACTTGGTCTATTCGCGTCTTTACCTTACGAAACGTGGCACGAAGGCTCAACTAGCAAGTTAGACTTCGAAGAACACTAAATAGAGTACAACGGTCCACATTGATGCTTTGGAATTGCTCAACTCTCTCCATAGAGGAGCTTTTCTTGTTTTTGAGCAATTTGAGACATAACTTGGTCTATTCGCGTATTTACCTTACGAAACGTGGCATAGAGGCTCAACTAGCAAGTTAGACTTTTAAGAGCACTAAATAGAGTACAACGGTCCACATTGATCCTTTGGAATTGCTCAACTCTCTCCATAGAGGAGCTTTTCACGTTTTTGTGCAATTTCAAACATAACTTGGTCTATTCGTGTATTTACCTTACGAAACGTGGCACGAAGGCTCAACTAGCAAGTTAGGCTTCTAAGAACACTAAATAGAGTACAACGGTCCACATTGATGCTTTGGAATTGCTCAACTCTCTCCATAGAGGAGCTTTTCACGTTTTTGTGCAATTTCACACATAACTTGGTCTATTCGCGTCTTTACCTTACGAAACGTGGCACGAAGACTCAACTAGCAAGTTAGACTTCTAAGAACACTAAATAGAGTAGAACGGTCCACATTGATGCATTGGAATTGCTCAACTCTCTCCATAGAGGGGCTTTTCACGTTTTTGTGCAATTTGAGACATAAGTTGGTCTATTCGCGTCTTTACCTTACGAAACGTGGCACGAAGGCTCAACTAGCAAGTTAGACTTCTAACAACACTAAATAGGGTACGACGGTCCACATTGATGCTTTGGAATTGCTCACCTCTCTCCATAGAGGAGCTTTTCTTGTTTTTGAGCAATTTGAGACATAACTTGGTCTATTCGCGTATTTACCTGACGAAACGTGGCATAGAGGATCAACTAGCAAGTTAGACTTTTAAGAGCACTAAATAGAGTACAACGGTCCACATTGATGCATTGGAATTGCTCAACTCTCTCCATAGAGGAGCTTTTCACGTTTTTGTGCAATTTCAAACATAACTTGGTCTATTCGCGTCTTTACCTTACGAAACGTGGCACGAAGGCTCAACTAGCAAGTTAGGCTTCAAAGAACACTAAATAGAGTACAACACTCCACATTGATGCTTTGGAATTGCTCAACTCTCTCCATAGAGGAGCTTTTCTTGTTTTTGAGCAATTTGAGACATAACTTGGTCTATTCGCGTCTTTTCCTTACGAAACGTGGCACGAAGGCTCAACTAGCAAGTTAGACTTCTAAGAGCACTAAATAAAGTACAACGGTCCACATTGATGCTTTGGAATTGCTGAACTCTCTCCATAGAGGAGCTTTTCACGTTTTTGAGCAATTTGAGACATAACTTGGTCTATTCGCGTCTTTACCTTACGAAACGTGGCACGAAGACTCAACTAGCAAGTTAGACTTCTAAGAACACTAAATAGAGTAGAACGGTCCACATTGATGCATTGGAATTGCTCAACTCTCTCCATAGAGGGGCTTTTCACGTTTTTGTACAATTTGAGACATAACTTGGTCTATTCGCGTCTTTACCTTACGAAACGTGGCACGAAGGCTCAACTAGCAAGTTAGACTTCTAACAACACTAAATAGGTTACGACGGTCCACATTGATGCTTTGGAATTGCTCACCTCTCTCCATAGAGGAGCTTTTCTTGTTTTTGAGCAATTTGAGACATAACTTGGTCTATTCGCGTATTTACCTGAGAAACGTGGCATAGAGGATCAACTAGCAAGTTAGACTTTTAAGAGCACTAAATAGAGTACAACGGTCCACATTGATCCTTTGGAATTGCTCAACTCTCTCCATAGAGGAGCTTTTCACGTTTTTGTGCAATTTCAAACATAACTTGGTCTATTCGCGTGTTTACCTTACGAAACGTGGCACGAAGGCTCAACTAGCATGTTAGACTTCTAACAACACTAAATAGGGTACGACGGTCCACATTGATGCTTTGGAATTGCTGACCTCTCTCCATAGAGGAGCTTTTCTTGTTTTTGAGCAATATGAGACATAACTGGTTCTATTCGCGTATTTACCTGACGAAACGTGGCATAGAGGCTCAACTAGCAAGTTAGACATTTAAGAGCACTAAATAGAGTACAACGGTCCACATTGATCCTTTGGAATTGCTCAACTCTCTCCATAGAGGAGCTTTTCACGTTTTTGTGCAATTTCAAACATAACTTGGTCTATTCGTGTATTTACCTTACGAAACGTGGCACGAAGGCTCAACTAGCAAGTTAGGCTTCTAAGAACACTAAATAGAGTACAACGGTCCACATTGATGCTTTGGAATTGCTCAACTCTCTCAATAGAGGAGCTTTTCACGTTTTTGTGCAATTTCACACATAACTTGGTCTATTCGCGTCTTTACCTTACGAAACGTGGCACGAAGACTCAACTAGCAAGTTAGAATTCTAAGAACACTAAATAGAGTAGAACGGTCCACATTGATGCATTGGAATTGCTCAACTCTCTCCATAGAGGGGCTTTTCACGTTTTTGTGCAATTTGAGACATAAGTTGGTCTATTCGCGTCTTTACCTTACGAAACGTGGCACGAAGGCTCAACTAGCAAGTTAGACTTCTAACAACACTAAATAGGGTACGACGGTCCACATTGATGCTTTGGAATTGCTCACCTCTCTCCATAGAGGAGCTTTTCTTGTTTTTGAGCAATTTGAGACATAACTTGGTCTATTCGCGTATTTACCTGACGAAACGTGGCATAGAGGATCAACTAGCAAGTTAGACTTTTAAGAGCACTAAATAGAGTACAACGGTCCACATTGATGCATTGGAATTGCTCAACTCTCTCCATAGAGGAGCTTTTCACGTTTTTGTGCAATTTCAAACATAACTTGGTCTATTCGCGTCTTTACCTTACGAAACGTGGCACGAAGGCTCAACTAGCAAGTTAGGCTTCTAAGAACACTAAATAGAGTACAACACTCCACATTGATGCTTTGGAATTGCTCAACTCTCTCCATAGAGGAGCTTTTCTTGTTTTTGAGCAATTTGAGACATAACTTGGTCTATTCGCGTCTTTACCTTACGAAACGTGGCACGAAGGCTCAACTAGCAAGTTAGACTTCTAAGAGCACTAAATAGAGTACAACGGTCCACATTGATGCTTTGGAATTGCTGAACTCTCTCCATAGAGGAGCTTTTCACGTTTTTGAGCAATTTGAGACATAACTTGGTCTATTCGCGTCTTTACCTTACGAAACGTGGCACGAAGGCTCAACTAGCAAGTTAGACTTCTAACAACACTAAATAGGTTACGACGGTCCACATTGATTCTTTGGAATTGCTCACCTCTCTCCATAGAGGAGCTTTTCTTGTTTTTGAGCAATTTGAGACATAATTTGGTCTATTCGCGTATTTACCTGACGAAACGTGGCATAGAGGATCAACTAGCAAGTTAGACTTTTAAGAGCACTAAATAGAGTACAACGGTCCACATTGATCCTTTGGAATTGCTCAACTCTCTCCATAGAGGAGCTTTTCACGTTTTTGTGCAATTTCAAACATAACTTGGTCTATTCGCGTGTTTACCTTACGAAACGTGGCACGAAGGATCAACTAGCATGTTAGACTTCTAACAACACTAAATAGGGTACGACGGTCCACATTGATGCTTTGGAATTGCTCACCTCTCTCCATAGAGGAGCTTTTCTTGTTTTTGAGCAATTTGAGACATAACTGGTTCTATTCGCGTATTTACCTGACGAAACGTGGCATAGAGGCTCAACTAGCAAGTTAGACATTTAAGAGCACTAAATAGAGTACAACGGTCCACATTGATCCTTTGGAATTGCTCAACTCTCTCCATAGAGGAGCTTTTCACGTTTTTGTGCAATTTCAAACATAACTTGGTCTATTCGTGTATTTACCCTACGAAACGTGGCACAAAGGCTCAACTAGAAAGTTAGACTTCTAAGAACACTAAATAGAGTACAACGGTCCACATTGATGCTTTGGTATTGGTCAACTCTCTCCATAGAGGAGCTTTTCTTGTTTTTGAGCAATTTGAGACATAACTTGGTCTAGTCGCGTCTTTACCTTACGAAACGTGGCACGAAGGCTCAACTAGCAAGTTAGACTTCTAAGAGCACTAAATACAGTACAACGGTCCACATTGATGCTTTGGGATTGCTCAACTCTCTGCGTAGAGGGGCTTTTCACGTTTTTGTGCAATTTGAGACATAACTTGGTCTATTCACGTCTTTACCTTACGAAACGTGGCACAAAGGCTCAACTAGCAAGTTAGACTTCTAAGAGCACTAAATAGAGTACAACGGTCCACATTGATGCTTTGGAATTGCTCAACTCTCTCCATAGAGGAGCTTTTCACGTTTTTGTGCAATTTCACACATAAATTGGTCTATTCGCGTCTTTACCTTACGAAACGTGGCACGAAGGCTCAACTAGCAAGTTAGACTTCGAAGAACACTAAATAGAGTACAACGGTCCACATTGATGCTTTGGAATTGCTGAACTCTCTCCATAGAGGAGCTTTTCACGTTTTTGAGCAATTTGAGACATATCTTGGTCTATTCGCGTCTTTACCTTATGAAACGTGGCACGAAGACTCAACTAGCAAGTTAGACTTCTAAGAACACTAAATAGAGTAGAACGGTCCACATTGATGCATTGGAATTGCTCAACTCTCTCCATAGAGGGGCTTTTCACGTTTTTGTGCAATTTGAGACATAACTTGGTCTATTCGCGTCTTTACCTTACGAAACGTGGCACGAAGGCTCAACTAGCAAGTTAGACTTCTAAGAACACTAAATAGAGTAGAACGGTCCACATTGATGCATTGGAATTGCTCAACTCTCTCCATAGAGGGGCTTTTCACGTTTTTGTGCAATTTGAGACATAACTTGGTCTATTCGCGTCTTTACCTTACGAAACGTGGCACGAAGGCTCAACTAGCAAGTTAGACTTCTAACAACACTAAATAGGTTACGACGGTCCACATTGATGCTTTGGAATTGCTCACCTCTCTCCATAGAGGAGCTTTTCTTGTTTTTGAGCAATTTGAGACATAACTTGGTCTATTCGCGTATTTACCTGACGAAACGTGGCATAGAGGATCAACTAGCAAGTTAGACTTTTAAGAGCACTAAATAGAGTACAACGGTCCACATTGATCCTTTGGAATTGCTCAACTCTCTCCATAGAGGAGCTTTTCACGTTTTTGTGCAATTTCAAACATAACTTGGTCTATTCGCGTGTTTACCTTACGAAACGTGGCACGAAGGCTCAACTAGCATGTTAGACTTCTAACAACACTAAATAGGGCACGACGGTCCACATTGATGCTTTGGAATTGCTCACCTCTCTCCATAGACGAGCTTTTCTTGTTTTTGAGCAATTTGAGACATAACTGGTTCTATTCGCGTATTTACCTGACGAAACGTGGCATAGAGGCTCAACTAGCAAGTTAGACATTTAAGAGCACTAAATAGAGCACAACGGTCCACATTGATCCTTTGGAATTGCTCAACTCTCTCCATAGAGGAGCTTTTCACGTTTTTGTGCAATTTCAAACATAACTTGGTCTATTCGTGTATTTACCTTACGAAACGTGGCACAAAGGCTCAACTAGAAAGTTAGACTTCTAAGAACACTAAATAGAGTACAACGGTCCACATTGATGCTTTGGTATTGGTCAACTCTCTCCATAGAGGAGCTTTTCTTGTTTTTGAGCAATTTGAGACATAACTTGGTCTAGTCGCGTCTTTACCTTACGAAACGTGGCACGAAGGCTCAACTAGCAAGTTAGACTTCTAAGAGCACTAAATACAGTACAACGGTCCACATTGATGCTTTGGGATTGCTCAACTCTCTGCGTAGAGGGGCTTTTCACGTTTTTGTGCAATTTGAGACATAACTTGGTCTATTCACGTCTTTACCTTACGAAACGTGGCACGAAGGCTGAACTAGCAAGTTAGACTTCTAACAACACTAAATAGGGTACGACGGTCCACATTGATGCTTTGGAATTGCTCACCTCTCTCCATAGAGGAGCTTTTCTTGTTTTTGAGCAATTTGAGACATAACTTGGTCTATTCGCGTATTTACCTGACGAAACGTGGCATCGAGGCTCAACTAGCAAGTTAGACTTTTAAGAGCACTAAATAGAGTACAACGGTCCACATTGATCCTTTGGAATTGCTCAACTCTCTCCATAGAGGAGCTTTTCACGTTTTTGTGCAATTTCAAACATAACTTGGTCTATTCGTGTATTTACCTTACGAAACGTGGCACAAAGGCTCAACTAGCAAGTTAGACTTCTAAGAGCACTAAATAGAGTACAACGGTCCACATTGATGCTTTGGAATTGCTCAACTCTCTCCATAGAGGAGCTTTTCACGTTTTTATGCAATTTCACACATAACTTGGTCTATTCGCGTCTTTACCTTACGAAACGTGGCACGAAGGCTCAACTAGCAAGTTAGACTTCTAGTAACACTAATTAGAGTACAACGGTCCTCATTGATGCTTTGGAATTGCTCAACTCTCTCCATAGAGGAGCTTTTCTTGTTTTTGAGCAATTTGAGACATAACTTGGTCTATTCGCGTCTTTACCCTACGAAACGTGGCACGAAGGCTCAACTAGCAAGTTAGACTTCTAAGAGCACTAAATAAAGTACAACGGTCCACATTGATGCTTTGGAATTGCTCAACTCTCTCCATAGAGGAGCTTTTCTTGTTTTTGAGCAATTTCAGACATAACTTGGTCTATTCGCGTCTTTACCCTACGAAACGTGGCACGAAGGCTCAACTAGCAAGTTAGACTTCTAAGAGCACTAAATAGAGTACAACGGTCCACATTGATGCTTTGGAATTGCTCAACTCTCTCCATAGAGGAGCTTTTCACGTTTTTGTGCAATTTCACACATAAATTGGTCTATTCGCGTCTTTACCTTACGAAACGTGGCACGAAGGCTCAACTAGCAAGTTAGACTTCGAAGAACACTAAATAGAGTACAACGGTCCACATTGATGCTTTGGAATTGCTGAACTCTCTCCATAGAGGAGCTTTTCACGTTTTTGAGCAATTTGAGACATATCTTGGTCTATTCGCGTCTTTACCTTATGAAACGTGGCACGAAGACTCAACTAGCAAGTTAGACTTCTAAGAACACTAAATAGAGTAGAACGGTCCACATTGATGCATTGGAATTGCTCAACTCTCTCCATAGAGGGGCTTTTCACGTTTTTGTGCAATTTGAGACATAACTTGGTCTATTCGCGACTTTACCTTACGAAACGTGGCACGAAGGCTCAACTAGCAAGTTAGACTTCTAAGAACACTAAATAGAGTAGAACGGTCCACATTGATGCATTGGAATTGCTCAACTCTCTCCATAGAGGGGCTTTTCACGTTTTTGTGCAATTTGAGACATAACTTGGTCTATTCGCGTCTTTACCTTACGAAACGTGGCACGAAGGCTCAACTAGCAAGTTAGATTTCTAACAACACTAAATAGGGTACGACGGTCCACATTGATGCTTTAGAATTGCTCACCTCTCTCCATAGAGGAGCTTTTCTTCTTTTTGAGCAATTTGAGACATAACTAGGTCTATTCGCGTATTTACCTGACGAAACGTGGCATAGAGGCTCAACTAGCAAGTTAGACTTTTAAGAGCACTAAATAGAGTACAACGGTCCACATTGATCCTTTGGAATTGCTCAACTCTCTCCATAGAGGAGCTTTTCACGTTTTTGTGCAATTTCAAACATAACTTGGTCTATTCGTGTATTTACCTTACGAAACGTGGCACGAAGGCTCAACTAGCAAGTTAGACTTCTAAGAACACTAAAGAGAGTACAACGGTCCACATTGATGCTTTGGAATTGCTCAACTCTCTCCATAGAGGAGCTTTTCTTGTTTTTGAGCAATTTGAGACATAACTTGGTCTATTCGCGTCTTTACCTTACGAAACGTGGCACGAAGGCTCAACTAGCAAGTTAGACTTCTAAGAGCACTAAATAGAGTACAACGGTCCACATTGATGCTTTGGAATTGCTCAACTCTCTCCATAGAGGGGCTTTTCACGTTTTTGAGCAATTTGAGACATAACTTGGTCTATTCGCGTCTTTACCTTACGAAACGTGGCACGAAGACTCAACTAGCAAGTTAGACTTCTAAGAACACTAAATAGAGTAGAACGGTCCACATTGATGCATTGGAATTGCTCAACTCTCTCCATAGAGGGGCTTTTCACGTTTTTGTGCAATTTGAGACATAACTTGGTCTATTCGCGTCTTTACCTTACGAAACGTGGCACGAAGGCTCAACTAGCAAGTTAGACTTCTAACAACACTAAATAGGTTACGACGGTCCACATTGATGCTTTGGAATTGCTCACCTCTCTCCATAGAGGAGCTTTTCTTGTTTTTGAGCAATTTGAGACATAACTTGGTCTATTCGCGTCTTTACCTTACGAAACGTGGCACGAAGACTCAACTAGCAAGTTAGACTTCTAAGAACACTAAATAGAGTAGAACGGTCCACATTGATGCATTGGAATTGCTCAACTCTCTCCATAGAGGGGCTTTTCACGTTTTTGTGCAATTTGAGACATAACTTGGTCTATTCGCGTCTTTACCTTACGAAACGTGGCACGAAGGCTCAACTAGCATGTTAGACTTCTAACAACACTAAATAGGGTACGACGGTCCACATTGATGCTTTGGTATTGGTCAACTCTCTCCATAGAGGAGCTTTTCTTGTTTTTGAGCAATTTGAGACATAACTTGGTCTAGTCGCGTCTTTACCTTACGAAACGTGGCACGAAGGCTCAACTAGCAAGTTAGACTTCTAAGAGCACTAAATACAGTACAACGGTCCACATTGATGCTTTGGGATTGCTCAACTCTCTGCGTAGAGGGGCTTTTCACGTTTTTGTGCAATTTGAGACATAACTTGGTCTATTCACGTCTTTACCTTACGAAACGTGGCACGAAGGCTGAACTAGCAAGTTAGACTTCTAACAACACTAAATAGGGTACGACGGTCCACATTGATGCTTTGGAATTGCTCACCTCTCTCCATAGAGGAGCTTTTCTTGTTTTTGAGCAATTTGAGACATAACTTGGTCTATTCGCGTATTTACCTGACGAAACGTGGCATCGAGGCTCAACTAGCAAGTTAGACTTTTAAGAGCACTAAATAGAGTACAACGGTCCACATTGATCCTTTGGAATTGCTCAACTCTCTCCATAGAGGAGCTTTTCACGTTTTTGTGCAATTTCAAACATAACTTGGTCTATTCGTGTATTTACCTTACGAAACGTGGCACAAAGGCTCAACTAGCAAGTTAGACTTCTAAGAGCACTAAATAGAGTACAACGGTCCACATTGATGCTTTGGAATTGCTCAACTCTCTCCATAGAGGAGCTTTTCACGTTTTTGTGCAATTTCACACATAACTTGGTCTATTCGCGTCTTTACCTTACGAAACGTGGCACGAAGGCTCAAGTAGCAAGTTAGACTTCTAGTAACACTAATTAGAGTACAACGGTCCTCATTGATGCTTTGGAATTGCTCAACTCTCTCCATAGAGGAGCTTTTCTTGTTTTTGAGCAATTTGAGACATAACTTGGTCTATTCGCGTCTTTACCCTACGAAACGTGGCACGAAGGCTCAACTAGCAAGTTAGACTTCTAAGAGCACTAAATAGAGTACAACGGTCCACATTGATGCTTTGGAATTGCTCAACTCTCTCCATAGAGGAGCTTTTCTTGTTTTTGAGCAATTTCAGACATAACTTGGTCTATTCGCGTCTTTACCCTACGAAACGTGGCACGAAGGCTCAACTAGCAAGTTAGACTTCTAAGAGCACTAAATAGAGTACAACGGTCCACATTGATGCTTTGGAATTGCTCAACTCTCTCCATAGAGGAGCCTTTCTTCTTTTTGAGCAATTGGAGACATAACTTGGTCCATTCGCGTATTTACCTTACGAAACGTGGCATAGAGGCTCAACTAGCTAGTTAGACTTTTAAGAGCACTACATAGAGTACAACGGTCCACGTTGATCCTTTGGAATTGCTCAACTCTCTCCATAGAGGAGCTTTTCACGTTTTTGTGCAATTTCAAACATAACTTGGTCTATTCGTGTATTTACCTTTCGAAACGTGGCACGAAGGCTCAACTAGCAAGTTAGACTTCTAAGAACACTAAATAGAGTACAACGGTCCACATTGATGCTTTGGAATTGCTCAACTCTCTCCATAGAGGAGCTTTTCTTGTTTTTGAGCAATTTGAGACATAACTTGGTCTATTCGCGTCTTTACCTTACGAAACGTGGCACGAAGGCTCAACTAGCAAGTTAGACTTCTAAGAGCACTAAATAGAGTACAACTGTCCACATTGATGCTTTGGAATTGCTCAACTCTCTCCATAGAGGAGCTTTTCACGTTTTTGTGCAATTTCACACATAACTTGGTCTATTCGCGTCTTTACCTTACGAAACGTGGCACGAAGGCTCAACTAGCAAGTTAGACTTCTAGCAACACTAAATAGAGTACAACGGTCCACATTGATGCTTTGGAATTGCTCAACTCTCTCCATAGAGGAGCTTTTCTTGTTTTTGAGCAATTTGAGACATAACTTGGTCTATTCGCGTCTTTACCCTACGAAACGTGACACGAAGGCTCAACTAGCAATTCAGACTTCTAAGAGCACTAAATAGAGTACAACGGTCCACATTGATGATTTGGAATTGCTCAACTCTCTCCATAGAGGAGCTTTTCTTGTTTTTGAGCAATTTGAGACATAACTTGGTCTATTCGCGTCTTTACCCTACGAAACGTGGCACGATGGCTCAACTAGCAAGTTAGACTTTTAAGAGCACTAAATAGAGTACAACGGTCCACATTGATGCATTGGAATTGCTCAACTCTCTCCATAGAGGAGCTTTTCACGTTTTTGTGCAATTTCACACATAACTTGGTCTATTCGCGTCTTTACCTTACGAAACGTGGCACGAAGGCTCAACTAGCAAGTTAGACTTCGAAGAACACTAAATAGAGTACAACGGTCAACATTGATGCATTGGAATTGCTGAACTCTCTCCATAGAGGGGCTTTTCACGTTTTTGTGCAATTTGAGACATAAGTTGGTCTATTCGCGTCTTTACCTTACGAAACGTGGCACGAAGGCTCAACTAGCAAGTTAGACTTCTAAAAACACTAAATAGGGTACAACGGTCCACATTGATGCTTTGGAATTGCGCACCTCTCTCCATAGAGGAGCTTTTCTTGTTTTTGAGCAATTTGAGACATAACTTGGTCTATTCGCGTATTTACCTTACGAAACGTGGCATAGAGGCTCAACTAGCAAGTTAGACTTTTAAGAGCACTAAATAGAGTACAACGGTCCACATTGATCCCTTGGAATTGCTCAACTCTCTCCATAGAGGAGCTTTTCACGTTTTTGTGCAAAATTTCAAACATAACTTGGTCTATTCGCGTCTTTACCTTACGAAACGTGGCACGAAGGCTCAACTAGCAAGTTAGACTTCTAAGAACACTACATAGAGTACAACGGTCCACATTGATGCTTTGGAATTGCTCAACTCTCTCCATAGAAGAGCTTTTCACGTTTTTGAGCAATTTGAGACATAACTTGGTCTATTCGCGTTTTTACCTTACGAAATGTGGCACGAAGGCTCAACTAGCAAGTTAGACTTCTAAGAACACTACATAGAGTACAACGGTCCACATTGATGCTTTGGAATTGCTCAACTCTCTCCATAGAGGAGCTTTTCACGTGTTTGTGCAATTTGAGACATAACTTGGCCTATTCGCGTCTTTACCTTACGAAACGTGGCACGAAGGCTCAACTAGCAAGTTAGACTTCTAAGAGCACTAAATAGAGTACAACAGTCCACATTGATGCTTTGGAATTGCTCAACTCTCTGCATAGAGGAGCTTTTCACGTTTTTGTGCAATTTCACACATAACTTGGTCTATTCGCGTCTTTACCTTACGAAACGTGGCACGAAGGCTCAACTAGCAAGTTAGACTTCTAAGAGCACTAAATAGAGTACAACGGTCCACATTGATGCTTTGGAATTGCTCAACTCTCTCCATAGAGGAGCTTTTCACGTTTTTGTGCAATTTCACACATAACTTGGTCTATTCGCGTCTTTACCTTACGAAACGTGGCACGAAGGCTCAACTAGCAAGTTAGACTTCTAACAACAATAAATAGAGTACAACGGTCCACATTGATGCTTTGGAATTGCTCAACTCTCTCCATAGAGGAGCTTTTCTTGTTTTTGAGCAATTTGAGACATAACTTGGTCTATTCGCGTCTTTACCCTACGAAACGTGGCACGAAGGCTCAACTAGCAAGTTAGACTTCTAAGAGCACTAAATAGAGTACAACGGTCCACATTGATGATTTGGAATTGCTCAACTCTCTCCATAGAGGAGCTTTTCACGTTTTTGTGCAATTTCACACATAACTTGGTCTATTCGCGTCTTTACCTTACGAAACGTGGCACGAAGGCTCAACTAGCAAGTTAGATTTTTAAGAGCACTAAATAGAGTACAACGGTCCACATTGATGCTTTGGAATTGCTCAACTCTCTCCATAGAGGAGCTTTTCACGTTTTTGTGCAATTTGAGACATAACTTGGTCTATTCGCGTCTTTACCTTACGAAACGTGACACGAAGGCTCAACTAGCAAGTTAGACTTTTAAGAGCACTAAATAGAGTACAACGGTCCATATTGATGCATTGGAATTGCTCAACTCTCTCCATAGAGGAGCTTTTCACGTTTTTGAGCAATTTGAGACATAACTTGGTCTATTCGCCTCTTTACCCTACGAAACGTGGCACGAAGGCTCAACTAGCAAGTTAGACTTCTAAGAGCACTAAATAGAGTACAACGGTCCACATTGATGCTTTGGAATTGCTCAACTCTCTCCATAGATGAGCTTTTCTTGTTTTTGAGCAATTTGAGACATAACTTGGTCTATTCGCGTCTTTACCTTACGAAACGTGGCACAGAGGCTCAACTAGCAAGTTAGACTTTTAAGAGCACTAAATAGAGTACAACGGTCCACATTGATGCTTTGGAATTGCTCAACTCTCTCCATAGAGGAGCTTTTCACGTTTTTGTGCAATTTGAGGCATAACTTGGTCTATTCGCGTCTTTACCTGACGAAACGTGGCACGAAGGCTCAACTAGCAAGTTAGACTTCTAAGAACACTAAATAGAGTAAAACGGTCCACATTGATGCTTTGGAATTGCTCAACTCTCTCCATAGAGGAGCTTTTCTTGTTTTTGAGCAATTTGAGACATAACTTGGTCTATTCGCGTCTTTACCCTACGAAACGTGGCACGAAGGCTCAACTAGCAAGTTAGACTTTTAAGAGCACTAAATAGAGTACAACGGTCCACATTGATGCTTTGGAATTGCTCAACTCTCTCCATAGAGGAGCTTTTCATGTTTTTGTGCAATTTGAGACATAACTTGGCCTATTCGCATCTTTACCTTACGAAACGTGGCACGAAGGCTCAACTAGCAAGTTAGACTTTTAAGAGCACTAAATAGAGTACAACGGTCCACATTGATGCTTTGAAATTGCTCAACTCTCTCCATAGAGGAGCTTTTCATGTTTTTGTGCAATTTGAGACATAACTTGGCCTATTCGCATCTTTACCTTACGAAACGTGGCACGAAGGCTCAACTAGCAAGTTAGACTTTTAAGAGCACTAAATAGAGTACAACGGTCCACATTGATGCTTTGGAATTGCTCAACTCTCTCCATAGAGGAGCTTTTCACGTTTTTGTGCAATTTGAGGCATAACTTGGTCTATTCGCGTCTTTACCTGACGAAATGTGGCACGAAGGCTCAACTAGCAAGTTAGACTTCGAAGAACACTAAATAGAGTACAACGGTCCACATTGATGCTTTGGAATTGCTCAACTCTCTCCATAGAGGAGCTTTTCACGTTTTTGAGCAATTTGAGACATAACTTGGTCTATTCGCGTCTTTACCTTACGAAACGTGGCACGAAGACTCAACCAGCAAGTTAGACTTCTAAGAACACTAATTAGAGTACAACGGTCCACATTGATGCTTTGGAATTGCTCAACTCTCTCCATAGAGGAGCTTTTCTTGTTTTTGAGCAATTTCAGACATAACTTTGCTATTCGCGTCTTTACCCTACGAAACGTGGCACGAAGGTTCAACTAGCAAGTTAGACTTCTAAGAGCACTAAATAGAGTACAACGGTCCACATTGATGCTTTGGAATTGCTGAACTCTCTCCATAGAGGAGCTTTTCACGTTTTTGAGCAATTTGAGACATAACTTGGTCTATTCGCGTATTTACCTGACGAAACGTGGCATAGAGGCTCAACTAGCAAGTTAGACTTTTAAGAGCACTAAATAGAGTACAACGGTCCACATTGATCCTTTGGAATTGCTCAACTCTCTCCATAGAGGAGCTTTTCACGTTTTTGTGCAATTTAAAACATAACTTGGTCTATTCGTGTATTTACCTTACGAAACTTGGCACAAAGGCTCAACTAGCAAGTTAGACTTCTAAGAACACTAAATAGAGTACAACGGTCCACATTGATGCTTTGGAATTGCTCAACTCTCTCCATAGAGGAGCCTTTCTTCTTTTTGAGCAATTGGAGACATAACTTGGTCCATTCGCGTATTTACCTTACGAAATGTGGCATAGAGGCTCAACTAGCTAGTTAGACTTTTAAGAGCACTACATAGAGTACAACGGTCCACATTGATCCTTTGGAATTGCTCAACTCTCTCCATAGAGGAGCTTTTCACGTTTTTGTGCAATTTCAAACATAACTTGGTCTATTCGTGTATTTACCTTTCGAAACGTGGCACGAAGGCTCAACTAGCAAGTTAGACTTCTAAGAACACTAAATAGAGTACAACGGTCCACATTGATGCTTTGGAATTGCTCAACTCTCTCCATAGAGGAGCTTTTCTTGTTTTTGAGCAATTTGAGACATAACTTGGTCTATTCGCGTCTTTACCTTAGGAAACGTGGCACGAAGGCTCAACTAGCAAGTTAGACTTCTAAGAGCACTAAATAGAGTACAACTGTCCACATTGATGCTTTGGAATTGCTCAACTCTCTCCATAGAGGAGCTTTTCACGTTTTTGTGCAATTTCACACATAACTTGGTCTATTCGCGTCTTTACCTTACGAAACGTGGCACGAAAGGCTCAACTAGCAAGTTAGACTTCTAAGCAACACTAAATAGAGTACAACGGTCCACATTGATGCTTTGGAATTGCTCAACTCTCTCCATAGAGGAGCTTTTCTTGTTTTTGAGCAATTTGAGACATAACTTGGTCTATTCGCGTCTTTACCCTACGAAACGTGACACGAAGGCTCAACTAGCAATTCAGACTTCTAAGAGCACTAAATAGAGTACAACGGTCCACATTGATGATTTGGAATTGCTCAACTCTCTCCATAGAGGAGCTTTTCTTGTTTTTGAGCAATTTGAGACATAACTTGGTCTATTCGCGTCTTTACCCTACGAAACGTGGCACGATGGCTCAACTAGCAAGTTAGACTTTTAAGAGCACTAAATAGAGTACAACGGTCCACATTGATGCATTGGAATTGCTCAACTCTCTCCATAGAGGAGCTTTTCACGTTTTTGTGCAATTTCACACATAACTTGGTCTATTCGCGTCTTTACCTTACGAAACGTGGCACGAAGGCTCAACTAGCAAGTTAGACTTCGAAGAACACTAAATAGAGTACAACGGTCAACATTGATGCATTGGAATTGCTGAACTCTCTCCATAGAGGGGCTTTTCACGTTTTTGTGCAATTTGAGACATAACTTGGTCTATTCGCGTCTTTACCTTACGAAACGTGGCACGAAGGCTCAACTAGCAAGTTAGACTTCTAACAACACTAAATAGGGAACAACGGTCCACATTGATGCTTTGGAATTGCGCACCTCTCTCCATAGAGGAGCTTTTCTTGTTTTTGAGCAATTTGAGACATAACTTGGTCTATTCGCGTATTTACCTTACGAAACGTGGCATAGAGGCTCAACTAGCAAGTTAGACTTTTAAGAGCACTAAATAGAGTACAACGGTCCACATTGATCCCTTGGAATTGCTCAACTCTCTCCATAGAGGAGCTTTTCACGTTTTTGTGCAAAATTTCAAACATAACTTGGTCTATTCGCGTCTTTACCTTACGAAACGTGGCACGAAGGCTCAACTAGCAAGTTAGACTTCTAAGAACACTACATAGAGTACAACGGTCCACATTGATGCTTTGGAATTGCTCAACTCTCTCCATAGAAGAGCTTTTCACGTTTTTGAGCAATTTGAGACATAACTTGGTCTATTCGCGTTTTTACCTTACGAAATGTGGCACGAAGGCTCAACTAGCAAGTTAGACTTCTAAGAACACTACATAGAGTACAACGGTCCACATTGATGCTTTGGAATTGCTCAACTCTCTCCATAGAGGAGCTTTTCACGTTTTTGTGCAATTTGAGACATAACTTGGCCTATTCGCGTCTTTACCTTACGAAACGTGGCACGAAGGCTCAACTAGCAAGTTAGACTTCTAAGAGCACTAAATAGAGTACAACGGTCCACATTGATGCTTTGGAATTGCTCAACTCTCTCCATAGAGGAGCTTTTCACGTTTTTGTGCAATTTCACACATAACTTGGTCTATTCGCGTCTTTACCTTACGAAACGTGGCACGAAGGCTCAACTAGCAAGTTAGACTTCTAACAACACTAAATAGAGTACAACGGTCCACATTGATGCTTTGGAATTGCTCAACTCTCTCCATAGAGGAGCTTTTCTTGTTTTTGAGCAATTTGAGACATAACTTGGTCTATTCGCGTCTTTACCCTACAAAACGTGGCACGAAGGCTCAACTAGCAAGTTAGACTTCTAAGAGCACTAAATAGAGTACAACGGTCCACATTGATGCTTTGGAATTGCTCAACTCTCTCCATAGAGGAGCTTTTCACGTTTTTGTGCAATTTCACACATAACTTGGTCTATTCGCGTCTTTACCTTACGAAACGTGGCACGAAGGCTCAACTAGCAAGTTAGACTTCGAAGAACACTAAATAGAGTACAACGGTCAACATTGATGCATTGGAATTGCTTAACTCTCTCCATAGAGGGGCTTTTCACGTTTTTGTGCAATTTGAGACATAACATGGTCTATTCGCGTCTTTACCTTACGAAACGTGGCACGAAGGCTCAACTAGCAAGTTAGACTTCTAACAACACTAAATAGAGTACAACGGTCCACATTGATGCTTTGGAATTGCTCAACTCTCTCCATAGAGGAGCTTTTCTTGTTTTTGAGCAATTTGAGACATAACATGGTCTATTCGCGTCTTTACCCTACGAAACGTGGCACGAAGGCTCAACTAGCAAGTTAGACTTCTAAGAGCACTAAATAGAGTACAACGGTCCACATTGATGCTTTGGAATTGCTCAACTCTCTCCATAGAGGAGCTTTTCACGTTTTTGAGCAATTTGAGACATAACTTGGTCTATTCACCTCTTTACCTTACGAAACGTGGCACGAAGGCTCAACTAGCAAGTTAGACTTTTAAGAGCACTGAATAGAGTACAACGGTCCACATTCATGCATTGGAATTGCTCAACTCTCTCCATAGAGGAGCTTTTCACGTTTTTGAGCAATTTGAGACATAACTTGGTCTATTCGCGTCTTTACCCTACGAAACGTGGCACGAAGGCTCAACTAGCAAGTTAGACTTTTAAGAGCACTAAATAGAGTACAACGGTCCACATTGATGCTTTGGAATTGCTCAACTCTCTCCATAGAGGAGCTTTTCATGTTTTTGTGCAATTTGAGACATAACTTGGCCTATTCGCATCTTTACCTTACGAAACGTGGCACGAAGGCTCAACTAGCAAGTTAGACTTTTAAGAGCACTAAATAGAGTACAACGGTCCACATTGATGCTTTGGAATTGCTCAACTCTCTACATAGATGAGCTTTTCTTGTTTTTGAGCAATTTGAGACATAACTTGGTCTATTCGCGTCTTTACCTTACGAAACGTGGCACAGAGGCTCAACTAGCAAGTTAGACTTTTAAGAGCACTAAATAGAGTACAACGGTCCACATTGATGCTTTGGAATTGCTCAACTCTCTCCATAGAGGAGCTTTTCACGTTTTTGTGCAATTTGAGGCATAACTTGGTCTATTCGCGTCTTTACCTGACGAAACGTGGCACGAAGGCTCAACTAGCAAGTTAGACTTCTAAGAACACTAAATAGAGTAAAACGGTCCACATTGATGCTTTGGAATTGCTCAACTCTCTCCATAGAGGAGCTTTTCTTGTTTTTGAGCAATTTGAGACATAACTTGGTCTATTCGCGTCTTTACCCTACGAAACGTGGCACGAAGGCTCAACTAGCAAGTTAGACTTTTAAGAGCACTAGATAGAGTACAACGGTCCACATTGATGCTTTGGAATTGCTCAACTCTCTCCATAGAGGAGCTTTTCATGTTTTTGTGCAATTTGAGACATAACTTGGCCTATTCGCATCTTTACCTTACGAAACGTGGCACGAAGGCTCAACTAGCAAGTTAGACTTTTAAGAGCACTAAATAGAGTACAACGGTCCACATTGATGCTTTGGAATTGCTCAACTCTCTCCATAGAGGAGCTTTTCACGTTTTTGTGCAATTTGAGGCATAACTTGGTCTATTCGCGTCTTTACCTGACGAAACGTGGCACGAAGGCTCAACTAGCAAGTTAGACTTCTAAGAACACTAAATAGAGTACAACGGTCCACATTGATGCTTTGGAATTGCTCAACTCTCTCCATAGAGGAGCTTTTCTTGTTTTTGAGCAATTTGAGACATAACTTGGTCTATTCGCGTCTTTACCTTACGAAACGTGGCACAGAGGCTCAACTAGCAAGTTAGACTTTTAAGAGCACTAAATAGAGTACAACGGTCCACATTGATCCTTTGGAATTGCTCAACTCTCTCCTTAGAGGAGCTTTTCACGTTTTTGTGCAATTTGAGACATAACTTGGTCTATTCGCGTCTTTACCTTACGAAACGTGGCACGAAGGCTCAACTAGCAAGTTAGACTTTTAAGAGCACTAAATAGAGTACAACAGTCCACATTCATGAATTGGAATTGCTCAACTCTCTCCATAGAGGAGCTTTTCACGTTTTTGAGCAATTTGAGACATAACTTGGTCTATTCGCGTCTTTACCCTACGAAACGTGGCACGAAGGCTCAACTCGCAAGTTAGACTTTTAAGAGCACTAAATAGAGTACAACGGTCCACATTGATGCTTTGGAATTGCTCAACTCTCTCCATAGAGGAGCTTTTCATGTTTTTGTGCAATTTGAGACATAACTTGGCCTATTCGCATCTTTACCTTACGAAACGTGGCACGAAGGCTCAACTAGCAAGTTAGACTTTTAAGAGCACTAAATAGAGTACAACGGTCCACATTGATGCTTTGGAATTGCTCAACTCTCTCCATAGAGGAGCTTTTCACGTTTTTGTGCAATTTGAGGCATAACTTGGTCTATTCGCGTCTTTACCTGACGAAACGTGGCACGAAGGCTCAACTAGCAAGTTAGACTTCTAAGAACACTAAATAGAGTACAACGGTCCACATTGATGCTTTGGAATTGCTCAACTCTCTCCATAGAGGAGCTTTTCTTGTTTTTGAGCAATTTGAGACATAACTTGGTCTATTCGCGTCTTTACCTTACGAAACGTGGCACAGAGGCTCAACTAGCAAGTTAGACTTTTAAGAGCACTAAATAGAGTACAACGGTCCACATTGATCCTTTGGAATTGCTCAACTCTCTCCTTAGAGGAGCTTTTCACGTTTTTATGCAATTTCAAACATAACTTGGTCTATTCGCGTCTTTACCTTACGAAACGTGGCACGAAGGCTCAACTAGCAAGTTAGACTTCTAAGAACACTAAATAGAGTACAACGGTCCACATTGATGCTTTGGAATTGCTCAAATCTCTCCATAGAAGAGCTTTTCACGTTTTTGAGCAATTTGAGACATAACTTGGTCTATTCGCGTTTTTACCTTACGAAACGTGGCACGAAGGCTCAACTAGCAAGTTAGACTTCTAAGAACACTACATAGAGTGCAACGGTCCACATTGATGCTTTGGAATTGCTCAACTCTCTCCATAGAGGAGCTTTTCACGTTTTTGTGCAATTTGAGACAGAACTTGGCCTATTCGCGTCTTTACCTTACGAAACGTGGCACGAAGGCTCAACTAGCAAGTTAGACTTTTAAGAGCACTAAATAGAGTACAACGGTCCACATTGATGCTTTGGAATTGCTCAACTCTCTCCATAGAGGAGCTTTTCACGTTTTTGTGCAATTTGAGACATAACTTGGTCTATTCGCGTCTTTACCTTACGAAACGTGGCACGAAGGCTCAACTAGCAAGTTAGACTTTTAAGAGTACTAAATAGAGTACAGCGGTCCACATTGATGCATTGGAATTGCTCAACTCTCTCCATAGAGGAGCTTTTCACGTTTTTGAGCAATTTGAGACATAACTTGGTCTATTCGCCTCTTTACCTTACGAAACGTGGCACGAAGGCTCAACTAGCAAGTTAGACTTTTCAGAGCACTAAATAGAGTACAACGGTCCACATTGATGCTTTGGAATTGCTCAACTCTCTCCATAGAGGAGCTTTTCACGTTTTTGTGCAATTTCAAACATAACTTGGTCTATTCGCGTCTTTACCTTACGAAACGTGGCACGAAGGCTCAACTAGCAAGTTAGACTTCTAAGAACACTACATAGAGTACAACGGTCCACATTGATGCTTTGGAATTGCTCAACTCTCTCCATAGAAGAGCTTTTCACGTTTTTGAGCAATTTGAGACATAACTTGGTCTATTCGCGTTTTTACCTTACGAAAGTTGGCACGAAGGCTCAACTAGCAAGTTAGACTTCTAAGAACACTACATAGAGTACAACGGTCCACATCGATGCTTTGGAATTGCTCAACTCTCTCCATAGAGGAGCTTTTCTTGTTTTTGAGCAATTTTAGACATAACTTGGTCTATTCGCGTCTTTACCTTACGAAACGTGTCACAGAGGCTCAACTAGCAAGTTAGACTTTTAAGAGAACTAAATAGAGTACAACGGTCCACATTGATCCTTTGGAATTGCTCAACTCTCTCCATAGAGGAGCTTTCCACGTTTTTGTGCAATTTCAAACATAACTTGGTCTATTCGCGTCTTTACCTTACGAAACGTGGCACGAAGGCTCAACTAGCAAGTTAGACTTCTAAGAACACTACATAGAGTACAACGGTCCACATTGATGCTTTGGAATTGCTCAACTCTCTCCATAGAAGAGCTTTTCACGTTTTTGAGCAATTTGAGACATAACTTTGTCTATTCGCGTTTTTACCTTACGAAACGTGGCACGAAGGCTCAACTAGCAAGTTAGACTTTTAAGAGCACTAAATAGAGTACAACGGTCCGCATTGATGCATTGGAATTGCTCAACTCTCTCCATAGAGGAGCTTTTCACGTTTTCGAGCAATTTGAGACATAACTTGGTCTATTCGCCTCTTTACCTTACGAAACGTGGCACGAAGGCTCAACTAGCAAGTTAGACTTTTAAGAGCACTAAATAGAGTACAACGGTCCACATTGATGCATTGGAATTGCTCAACTCTCTCCATAGAGGAGCTTTTCATGTTTTTGTGCAATTTGAGACATAACTTGGTCTATTCGCGTTTTTACCTTACGAAACGTGGCACGAAGGCTCAACTAGCAAGTTAGACTTTTAAGAGCACTAAATAGAGTACAACGGTCCGCATTGAAGCATTGGAATTGCTCAACTCTCTCCATAGAGGAGCTTTTCACGTTTTTGAGCAATTTGAGAAATAACTTGGTCTATTCGCCTCTTTACCTTACGAAACGTGGCACGAAGGCTCAACTAGCAAGTTAGACTTTTAAGAGCACTAAATAGAGTACAACGGTCCACATTGATGCATTGGAATTGCTCAACTCTCTCCATAGAGGAGCTTTTCACGTTTTTGTGCAATTTGAGACATAACTTGGTCTATTCGCGTCTTTACCTTACGAAACGTGGCACGAAGGCCCAACTAGCAAGTTAGACTTCTAAGAACACTAAATAGAGTAGAACGGTATACATTGATGCTTTGGAATTGCTGAACTCTCTCCATAGAGGAGCTTTTCACGTTTTTGTGCAATTTGAGACATAACTTGGTCTATTCGCGTCTTTACCTTACGAAACGTGGCACGAAGGCTCAACTAGCAAGTTAGACTTCTAAGAACACTACATAGAGTACAACGGTCCACAATGATGCTTTGGAATTGCTCAACTCTCTCCATAGGAGAGCTTTTCACGTTTTTGAGCAATTTGAGACATAACTTGGTCTATTCGCGTCTTTACCTTACGAAACGTGGCACGAAGGCTCAACTAGCAAGTTAGACTTTTAAGAGCACTAAATAGAGTACAACGGTCCACATTGATGCTTTGGAATTGCTCAACTCTCTCCATAGAGGAGCTTTTCTTGTTTTTGAGCAATTTGAAACATAACTTGGTCTATTCGTGTCTTTACCTTACGAAACGTGGCACAGAGGCTCAACTAGCAAGTTAGACTTTTAAGAGCACTAAATAGAGTACAACGGTCCACATTGATCCTTTGGAATTGCTCAACTCTCTCCATAGAGGAGCTTTTCACGTTTTTGTGCAATTTCAAACATAACTTGGTCTATTCACGTCTTTACCTTACGAAACGTGGCACGAAGGCTCAACTAGCAAGTTAGACTTCTAAGAACACTACATAGAGTACAACGGTCCACATTGATGCTTTGGAATTGCTCAACTCTCTCCATAGAAGAGCTTTTCACGTTTTTGAGCAATTTGAGACATAACTTTGTCTATTCGCGTTTTTACCTTACGAAACGTGGCACGAAGGCTCAACTAGCAAGTTAGACTTTTAAGAGCACTAAATAGAGTACAACGGTCCGCATTGATGCATTGGAATTGCTCAACTCTCTCCATAGAGGAGCTTTTCACGTTTTCGAGCAATTTGAGACATAACTTGGTCTATTCGCCTCTTTACCTTACGAAACGTGGCACGAAGGCTCAACTAGCAAGTTAGACTTCTAAGAACACTACATAGAGTACAACGGTCCACAATGATGCTTTGGAATTGCTCAACTCTCTCCATAGGAGAGCTTTTCACGTTTTTGAGCAATTTGAGACATAACTTGGTCTATTCGCGTCTTTACCTTACGAAACGTGGCACGAAGGCTCAACTAGCAAGTTAGACTTTTAAGAGCACTAAATAGAGTACAACGGTCCACATTGATGCTTTGGAATTGCTCAACTCTCTCCATAGAGGAGCTTTTCTTGTTTTTGAGCAATTTGAAACATAACTTGGTCTATTCGTGTCTTTACCTTACGAAACGTGGCACCGAGGCTCAACTAGCAAGTTAGACTTTTAAGAGCACTAAATAGAGTACAACGGTCCACATTGATCCTTTGGAATTGCTCAACTCTCTCCATAGAGGAGCTTTTCACGTTTTTGTGCAATTTCAAACATAACTTGGTCTATTCGCGTCTTTACCTTACGAAACGTGGCACGAAGGCTCAACTAGCAAGTTAGACTTCTAAGAACACTACATAGAGTACAACGGTCCACATTGATGCTTTGGAATTGCTCAACTCTCTCCATAGAAGAGCTTTTCACGTTTTTGAGCAATTTGAGACATAACTTTGTCTATTCGCGTTTTTACCTTACGAAACGTGGCACGAAGGCTCAACTAGCAAGTTAGACTTTTAAGAGCACTAAATAGAGTACAACGGTCCGCATTGATGCATTGGAATTGCTCAACTCTCTCCATAGAGGAGCTTTTCACGTTTTCGAGCAATTTGAGACATAACTTGGTCTATTCGCCTCTTTACCTTACGAAACGTGGCACGAAGGCTCAACTAGCAAGTTAGACTTTTAAGAGCACTAAATAGAGTACAACGGTCCACATTGATGCATTGGAATTGCTCAACTCTCTCCATAGAGGAGCTTTTCATGTTTTTGTGCAATTTGAGACATAACTTGGTCTATTCGCGTTTTTACCTTACGAAACGTGGCACGAAGGCTCAACTAGCAAGTTAGACTTTTAAGAGCACTAAATAGAGTACAACGGTCCGCATTGAAGCATTGGAATTGCTCAACTCTCTCCATAGAGGAGCTTTTCACGTTTTTGAGCAATTTGAGAAAGAACTTGGTCTATTCGCCTCTTTACCTTACGAAACGTGGCACGAAGGCTCAACTAGCAAGTTAGACTTTTAAGAGCACTAAATAGAGTACAACGGTCCACATTGATGCATTGGAATTGCTCAACTCTCTCCATAGAGGAGCTTTTCACGTTTTTGTGCAATTTGAGACATAACTTGGTCTATTCGCGTCTTTACCTTACGAAACGTGGCACGAAGGCCCAACTAGCAAGTTAGACTTCTAAGAACACTAAATAGAGTAGAACGGTATACATTGATGCTTTGGAATTGCTGAACTCTCTCCATAGAGAAGCTTTTCACGTTTTTGTGCAATTTGAGACATAACTTGGTCTATTCGCGTCTTTACCTTACGAAACGTGGCACGAAGGCTCAACTAGCAAGTTAGACTTCTAAGAACACTACATAGAGTACAACGGTCCACAATGATGCTTTGGAATTGCTCAACTCTCTCCATAGGAGAGCTTTTCACGTTTTTGAGCAATTTGAGACATAACTTGGTCTATTCGCGTCTTTACCTTACGAAACGTGGCACGAAGGCTCAACTAGCAAGTTAGACTTTTAAGAGCACTAAATAGAGTACAACGGTCCACATTGATGCTTTGGAATTGCTCAACTCTCTCCATAGAGGAGCTTTTCTTGTTTTTGAGCAATTTGAAACATAACTTGGTCTATTCGTGTCTTTACCTTACGAAACGTGGCACAGAGGCTCAACTAGCAAGTTAGACTTTTAAGAGCACTAAATAGAGTACAACGGTCCACATTGATCCTTTGGAATTGCTCAACTCTCTCCATAGAGGAGCTTTTCACGTTTTTGTGCAATTTCAAACATAACTTGGTCTATTCGCGTCTTTACCTTACGAAACGTGGCACGAAGGCTCAACTAGCATGTTAGACTTCTAAGAACACTACATAGAGTACAACGGTCCACAATGATGCTTTGGAATTGCTCAACTGTCTCCATCGGAGAGCTTTTCACGTTTTTGAGCAATTTGAGACATAACTTGGTCTATTCGCGTTTTTACCTTACGAAACGTGGCACGAAGGCTCAACTAGCAAGTTAGACTTCTACGAACACTACATAGAGTACAACTGTCCACATTGATGCTTTGGAATTGCTCAACTCTCTCCATAGAGGAGCTTTTCTTGTTTTTGAGCAATTTGAGACAAAACTTGGTCTATTCGCGTCTTTACCTAACGAAACGTGTCACAGAGGCTCAACTAGCAAGTTAGACTTTTAAGAGCACTAAATAGAGTACAACGGTCCACATTGATCCTTTGGAATTGCTCAACTCTCTCCATAGAGGAGCTTTTCACGTTTTTGTGCAATTTGAGACATAACTTGGTCTATTCGCGTCTTTACCGTACGAAACTTGGCACGAAGGCTCAACTAGCAAATTAGACTTCTAACAAAACTAAATAGAGTACAACGGTCCACATTGATGCTTTGGAATTGCTTAACTCTCTCCATAGAGGAGCTTTTCTTGTTTTTGAGCAATTTGAGACATAACTTGGTCTATTCGCGTCTTTACCTTACGAAACGTGGCACAGAGGCTAAACTAGCAAGTTAGACTTTTAAGAGCACTAAATAGAGTACAACGGTCCACATTGATCCTTTGGAATTGCTCAACTCTCTCCATAGAGGAGCTTTTCACGTTTTTGTGCAATTTCAAACATAACTTGGTCTATTCGCGTATTTACCTTACGAAACGTGGCACGAAGGCTCAACTAGCAAGTTAGACTTCTAGGAACAGTACATAGAGTACAATGGTCCACATTAATGCTTTGGAATTGCTCAATTCTCTTCATAGAGGACCTTTTCACGTTTTTGTGCAATTTGAGACATAACTTGGCCTAGTCGCGACTTTACCTTACGAAACGTGGCACGAAGGCTCAACTAGCAAGTTAGACTTCTAGGAACAGTACATAGAGTACAATGGTCCACATTAATGCTTTGGAATTGCTCAATTCTCTTCATAGAGGACCTTTTCACGTTTTTGTGCAATTTGAGACATAACTTGGCCTAGTCGCGACTTTACCTTACGAAACGTGGCACGAAGGCTCAACTAGCAAGTTAGGCTTTTAAGAGCACTAAATAGAGTACAACGGTCCACATTGATGCTTTGGAATTGCTCAACTCTCTCCATAGAGGAGCTTTTCACGTTTTCGAGCAATTTGAGACATAACTTGGTCTATTCGCCACTTTACCTTACGAAACGTGGCACGAAGGCTCAACTAGCAAGTTAGACTTTTAAGAGCACTAAATAGAGTACAACGGTCCACATTGATGCATTGGAATTGCTCAACTCTCTCCATAGAGGAGCTTTTCACGTTTTTGTGCAATTTGAGACATAACTTGGTCTATTCGCGTCTTTACCTTACGAAACGTGGCACGAAGGCTCAACTAGCAAGTTAGACTTCTAAGAACACTAAATAGAGTAGAACGGTATACATTGATGCTTTGGAATTGCTGAACTCTCTCCATAGAGGAGCTTTTCACGTTTTTGTGCAATTTGAGACATAACTTGGTCTATTCGCGTCTTTACCTTACGAAACGTGGCACGAAGGCCCAACTAGCAAGTTAGACTTCTAAGAACACTAAATAGAGTAGAACGGTATACATTGATGCTTTGGAATTGCTGAACTCTCTCCATAGAGGAGCTTTTCACGTTTTTGTGCAATTTGAGACATAACTTGGTCTATTCGCGTCTTTACCTTACGAAACGTGGCACGAAGGCTCAACTAGCAAGTTAGACTTCTAAGAACACTACATAGAGTACAATGGTCCACAATGATGCTTTGGAATTGCTCAACTCTCTCCATAGGAGAGCTTTTCACGTTTTTGAGCAATTTGAGACATAACTTGGTCTATTCGCGTCTTTACCTTACGAAACGTGGCACGAAGGCTCAACTAGCAAGTTAGACTTTTAAGAGCACTAAATAGAGTACAACGGTCCACATTGATGCTTTGGAATTGCTCAACTCTCTCCATAGAGGAGCTTTTCTTGTTTTTGAGCAATTTGAAACATAACTTGGTCTATTCGTGTCTTTACCTTACGAAACGTGGCACAGAGGCTCAACTAGCAAGTTAGACTTTTAAGAGCACTAAATAGAGTACAACGGTCCACATTGATCCTTTGGAATTGCTCAACTCTCTCCATAGAGGAGCTTTTCACGTTTTTGTGCAATTTCAAACATAACTTGGTCTATTCGCGTCTTTACCTTACGAAACGTGGCACGAAGGCTCAACTAGCATGTTAGACTTCTAAGAACACTACATAGAGTACAACGGTCCACAATGATGCTTTGGAATTGCTCAACTGTCTCCATAGGAGAGCTTTTCACGTTTTTGAGCAATTTGAGACATAACTTGGTCTATTCGCGTTTTTACCTTACGAAACGTGGCACGAAGGCTCAACTAGCAAGTTAGACTTCTACGAACACTACATAGAGTACAACTGTCCACATTGATGCTTTGGAATTGCTCAACTCTCTCCATAGAGGAGCTTTTCTTGTTTTTGAGCAATTTGAGACAAAACTTGGTCTATTCGCGTCTTTACCTAACGAAACGTGTCACAGAGGCTCAACTAGCAAGTTAGACTTTTAAGAGCACTAAATAGAGTACAACGGTCCACATTGATCCTTTGGAATTGCTCAACTCTCTCCATAGAGGAGCTTTTCACGTTTTTGTGCAATTTGAGACATAACTTGGTCTATTCGCGTCTTTACCGTACGAAACTTGGCACGAAGGCTCAACTAGCAAATTGGACTTCTAACAAAACTAAATAGAGTACAACGGTCCACATTGATGCTTTGGAATTGCTTAACTCTCTCCATAGAGGAGCTTTTCTTGTTTTTGAGCAATTTGAGACATAACTTGGTCTATTCGCGTCTTTACCTTACGAAACGTGGCACAGAGGCTAAACTAGCAAGTTAGACTTTTAAGAGCACTAAATAGAGTACAACGGTCCACATTGATCCTTTGGAATTGCTCAACTCTCTCCATAGAGGAGCTTTTCACGTTTTTGTGCAATTTCAAACATAACTTGGTCTATTCGCGTATTTACCTTACGAAACGTGGCACGAAGGCTCAACTAGCAAGTTAGACTTCTAGGAACAGTACATAGAGTACAATGGTCCACATTAATGCTTTGGAATTGCTCAATTCTCTTCATAGAGGACCTTTTCACGTTTTTGTGCAATTTGAGACATAACTTGGCCTAGTCGCGACTTTACCTTACGAAACGTGGCACGAAGGCTCAACTAGCAAGTTAGACTTCTAGGAACAGTACATAGAGTACAATGGTCCACATTAATGCTTTGGAATTGCTCAATTCTCTTCATAGAGGACCTTTTCACGTTTTTGTGCAATTTGAGACATAACTTGGCCTAGTCGCGACTTTACCTTACGAAACGTGGCACGAAGGCTCAACTAGCAAGTTAGGCTTTTAAGAGCACTAAATAGAGTACAACGGTCCACATTGATGCTTTGGAATTGCTCAACTCTCTCCATAGAGGAGCTTTTCACGTTTTCGAGCAATTTGAGACATAACTTGGTCTATTCGCCACTTTACCTTACGAAACGTGGCACGAAGGCTCAACTAGCAAGTTAGACTTTTAAGAGCACTAAATAGAGTACAACGGTCCACATTGATGCATTGGAATTGCTCAACTCTCTCCATAGAGGAGCTTTTCACGTTTTTGTGCAATTTGAGACATAACTTGGTCTATTCGCGTCTTTACCTTACGAAACGTGGCACGAAGGCTCAACTAGCAAGTTAGACTTCTAAGAACACTAAATAGAGTAGAACGGTATACATTGATGCTTTGGAATTGCTGAACTCTCTCCATAGAGGAGCTTTTCACGTTTTTGTGCAATTTGAGACATAACTTGGTCTATTCGCGTCTTTACCTTACGAAACGTGGCACGAAGGCTCAACTAGCAAATTAGACTTCTAACAACACTAAATAGAGTACAACGGTCCACATTGATGCTTTGGAATTGCTCAACTCTCTCCATAGAGGAGCTTTTCTTGTTTTTGAGCAATTTGAGACATAACTTGGTCTATTCGCGTCTTTACCTTACGAAACGTGGCACAGAGGCTCAACTAGCAAGTTAGACTTTTAAGAGCACTAAATCGAGTACAACGGTCCACATTGATCCTTTGGAATTGCTCAACTCTCTCCATAGAGGAGCTTTTCACGTTTTTGTGCAATTTGAGACATAACTTGGTCTATTCGCGTCTTTACCGTACGAAACGTGGCACGAAGGCTCAACTAGCAAATTAGACTTCTAACAACACTAAATAGAGTACAACGGTCCACATTGATGCTTTGGAATTGCATAACTCTCTCCATAGAGGAGCTTTTCTTGTTTTTGAGCAATTTTAGACATAACTTGGTCTATTCGCGTCTTTACCTTACGAAACGTGGTACAGAGGCTAAACTAGCAAGTTAGACTTTTAAGAGCACTAAATAGAGTACAACGGTCCACATTGATCCTTTCGAATTGCTCAACTCTCTCCATAGAGGAGCTTTTCACGTTTTTGTGCAATTTCAAACATAACTTGGTCTATTCGCGTCTTTACCTTACGAAACGTGGCACGAAGGCTCAACTAGCAATTTAGACTTCTAAGAACACTACATAGAGTACAATGGTCCACATTGATGCTTTGGAATTGCTCAACTCTCTCCATAGAAGAGCTTTTCACGTTTTTGAGCAATTTGAGACATAACTTGGTCTATTCGCGTTTTTACCTTACGAAACGTGGCACGAAGGCTCAACTAGCAAGTTAGACTTCTAAGAACACTACATAGAGTACAACGGTCCACATTGATGCTTTGGAATTGCTCAACTCTCTCCATAGAGGAGCTTTTCTTGTTTTTGAGCAATTTGAGACATAACTTGGTCTATTCGCGTCTTTACCTTACGAAACGTGTCACAGAGGCTCAACTAGCAAGTTAGACTTTTAAGAGCACTAAATAGAGTACAACGGTCCACATTGATCCTTTGGAATTGCTCAACTCTCTCCATAGAGGAGCTTTTCACATTTTTGTGCAATTTGAGACATAACTTGGTCTATTCGCGTCTTTACCGTACGAAACGTGGCACGAAGGCTCAACTAGCAAATTAGACTTCTAACAACACTAAATAGAGTACAACGGTCCACATTGATGCTTTGGAATTGCTTAACTCTCTCCATAGAGGAGCTTTTCTTGTTTTTGAGCAATTTGAGACATAACTTGGTCTATTCGCGTCTTTACCTTACGAAACGTGGCACAGAGGCTAAACTAGCAAGTTAGACTTTTCAGAGCACTAAATAGAGTACAACGGTCCACATTGATCCTTTGGAATTGCTCAACTCTCTCCATAGAGGAGCTTTTCACGTTTTTGTGCAATTTCAAACATAACTTGGTCTATTCGCGTATTTACCTTACGAAACGTGGCACGAAGGCTCAACTAGCAAGTTAGACTTCTAAGAACACTACATAGAGTACAACGGTCCACATTGATGCTTTGGAATTGCTCAACTCTCTCCATAGAAGAGCTTTTCACGTTTTTGAGCAATTTGAGACATAACTTGGTCTAGTCGCGTTTTAACCTTACGAAACGTGGCACGAAGGCTCAACTAGCAAGTTAGACTTCTAACAACACTACATAGAGTACAACGGTCCACATTGATGCTTTGGAATTGCTCAATTCTCTTCATAGAGGACCTTTTCACGTTTTTGTGCAATTTGAGACATAACTTGGCCTAGTCGCGTCTTTACCTTACGAAACGTGGCACGAAGGCTCAACTAGCAAGTTAGGCTTTTAAGAGCACTAAATAGAGTACAACGGTCCACATTGATGCTTTGGAATTGCTCAACTCTCTCCATAGAGGAGCTTTTCACGTTTTTGAGCAATTTGAGACATAACTTGGTCTAGTCGCGTTTTTACCTTACGAAACGTGGCACGAAGGCTCAACTAGCAAGTTAGACTTCTAAGAACACTAAATAGAGTACAACGGTCCACATTGATGCTTTGGAATGCTCAACTCTCTCCATAGAGGAGCTTTTCACTTTTTTGTCCAATTTGAGACATAACTTGGTCTATTCGCGTCCTTACCTCACGAAACGTGGCACGAAGGCTCAACTAGCAAGTTAGACTTCTAAGAACACTAAATAGAGTAGAACGGTATACATTGATGCTTTGGAATTGCTGAACTCTCTCCATAGAGGAGCTTTTCACGTTTTTGTGCAAATTGAGACATAACTTGGTCTATTCGCGTCTTTACCTTACGAAACGTGGCACAAGGGCTCAACTAGCAAGTTAGACTTCTAAGAACACTAAATAGAGTACAACGGTCCACATTGATGCTTTGGAATTGCTCAACTCTCTCCATAGAGGAGCTTTTCTTGTTTTTGAGCAATTTGAGACATAACTTGGTCTATTCGCGTCTTTACCTTACGAAACGTGGCACAGAGGCTCAACTAGCAAGTTAGACTTTTAAGAGCACTAAATAGAGTACAACGGTCCACATTGATCCTTTGGAATTGCTCAACTCTCTCCATAGAGGAGCTTTTCACTTTTTTGTGCAATTTGAGACATAACTTGGTCTATTCGCGTCTTTACCATACGAAACGTGGCACGAAGGCTCAGCTAGCATATTGGACTTCTAACAACACTAAATAGAGTACAACGGTCCACATTGATGCTTTGGAATTGCTTAACTCTCTCCATAGACGAGCTTTTCTTGTTTTTGAGCAATTTGAGACATAACTTGGTCTATTCGCGTCTTTACCTTACGAAACGTGGTACAGAGGCTAAACTAGCAAGTTAGACTTTTAAGAGCACTAAATAGAGTACAACGGTCCACATTGATCCTTTGGAATTGCTCAACTTTCTCCATAGAGGAGCTTTTCACGTTTTTGTGCAATTTCAAACATAACTTGGTCTATTCGCGTATTTACCTTACGAAACGTGGCACGAAGGCTCAATTAGCAAGTTAGACTTCTAAGAACACTACATAGAGTACAACGGTCCACATTGATGCTTTGGAATTGCTCAACTCTCTCCATAGAAGAGCTTTTCACGTTTTTGAGCAATTTGAGACATAACTTGGTCTAGTCGCGTTTTTACCTTACGAAACGTGGCACGAAGGCTCAACTAGCAAGTTAGACTTCTAACAACACTACATAGAGTACAACGGTCCACATTGATGCTTTGGAATTGCTCAATTCTCTTCATAGAGGACCTTTTCACGTTTTTGTGCAATATGAGACATAACTTGGCCTAGTCGCGTCTTTACCTTACGAAACGTGGCACGAAGGCTCAACTAGCAAGTTAGGCTTTTAAGAGCACTAAATAGAGTACAACGGTCCACATTGATGCTTTGGAATTGCTCAACTCTCTCCATAGAGGAGCTTTTCACGTTTTTGAGCAATTTGAGACATAACTTGGTCTATTCGCCTCTTTACCTTACGAAACGTGACACGAAGGCTCAACTAGCAAGTTAGACTTTTAAGAGCACTAAATAGAGTACAACGGTCCACATTGATGCATTGGAATTGCTCAACTCTCTCCATAGAGGAGCTTTTCACGTTTTTGTGCAATTTCAAACATAACTTGGTCTATTCGCGTCTTTACCTTACGAAACGTGGCACGAAGGCTCAACTAGCAAGTTAGACTTCTAAGAACACTACATAGAGTACAACGGTCCACATTGATGCTTTGGAATTGCTCAACTCTCTCCATAGAAGAGCTTTTCACGTTTTTGAGCAATTTGAGACATAACTTGGTCTAGTCGCGTTTTTACCTTACGAAACGTGGCACGAAGGCTCAACTAGCAAGTTAGACTTCTAAGAACACTACATAGAGTACAACGGTCCACATTGATGCTTTGGAATTGCTCAATTCTCTCCATAGAGGAGCTTTTCACGTTTTTGTCCAATTTGAGACATAACTTGGCCTATTAGCGTCTTTACCTTACGAAACGTGGCACGAAGGCTCAACTAGCAAGTTAGACTTTTAAGAGCACTAAATAGAGTACAACGGTCGACATTGATGCTTTGGAATTGCTCAACTCTCTCCATAGAGGAGCTTTTCACGTTTTTGTGCAATTTGAGACATAACTTGGTCTATTCGCGTCTTTACCTGACGAAACGTGGCACGAAGGCTCAACTAGCAAGTTAGACTTCTAAGAACACTAAATAGAGTACAACGGTCCACATTGATGCTTTGGAATTGCTCAACTCTCTCCATAGAGGAGCTTTTCTTGTTTTTGAGCAATTTGAGACATAACTTGGTCTATTCGCGTCTTTACCTTACGAAACGTGGCACAGAGGCTCAACTAGCAAGTTAGACTTTTAAGAGCACTAAATAGAGTACAACGGTCCACATTGATCCTTTGGAATTGCTCAACTCTCTCCATGGAGGAGCTTTTCACTTTTTTGTGCAATTTGAGACATAACTTGGTCTATTCGCGTCTTTACCGTACGAAACGTGGCACGAAGGCTCAACTAGCAAATTAGTCTTCTAACAACACTAAATAGAGTACAACGGTCCACATTGATGCTTTGGAATTGCTTAACTCTCTCCATAGAGGAGCTTTTCTTGTTTTTGAGCAATTTGAGACATAACTTGGTCTATTCGCGTCTTTACCTTACGAAACGTGGTACAGAGGCTAAACTAGCAAGTTAGACCTTTAAGAGCACTAAATAGAGTACAACGGTCCACATTGATCCTTTGGAATTGCTCAACTCTCTCCATAGAGGAGCTTTTCACGTTTTTGTGCAATTTCAAACATAACTTGGTCTATTCGCGTCTTTACCTTACGAAACGTGGCACGAAGGCTCAACTAGCAAGTTAGACTTCGAAGAACACTACATAGAGTACAATGGTCCACATTGATGCTTTGGAATTGCTCAACTCTCTCCATGGAAGAGCTTTTCACGTTTTTGAGCAATTTGAGACATAACTTGGTCTAGTCGCGTTTTTACCTTACGAAACGTGGCACGAAGGCTCAACTAGCAAGTTAGACTTCTAAGAACACTACATAGAGTACAACGGTCCACATTGATGCTTTGGAATTGCTCAATTCTCTCCATAGAGGAGCTTTTCACGTTTTTGTCCAATTTGAGACATTACTTGGCCTAGTCGCGTCTTTACCTTACGAAACGTGGCACGAAGGCTCAACTAGCAAGTTAGACTTTTAAGAGCACTAAATAGAGTACAACGGTCCACATTGATGCTTTGGAATTGCTCAATTCTCTCCATAGAGGAGCTTTTCACGTTTTTGTCCAATTTGAGACATAACTTGGCCTAGTCGCGTCTTTACCTTACGAAACGTGGCACGAAGGCTCAACTAGCAAGTTAGACTTTTAAGAGCACTAAATAGAGTACAACGGTCCACATTGATGCATTGGAATTGGTTTACTCTCTCCATAGAGGAGCTTTTCACGTTTTTGTGCAATTTGAGACATAACTTGGTCTATTCGCGTCTTTACCTTACGAAACGTGGCACGAAGGCTCAACTAGCAAGTTAGACTTCTAAGAACACTACATAGAGTACAACGGTCCACATTGATGCTTTGGAATTGCTCAATTCTCTCCATAGAGGAGCTTTTCACGTTTTTGTGCAATTTGAGACATAACTTGGCCTAGTCGCGTCTTTACCTTACGAAACGTGGCACGAAGGCTCAACTAGCAAGTTAGACTTCTAAGAACACTACATAGAGTACAACGGTCCACATTGATGCTTTGGAATTGCTCAATTCTCTCCATAGAGGAGCTTTTCACGTTTTTGTCCAATTTGAGACATAACTTGGCCTAGTCGCATCTTTACCTTACGAAACGTGGCACGAAGGCTCAACTTGCAAGTTAGACTTTTAAGAGCACTAAATAGAGTACAACGGTCCACATTGATGCTTTGGAATTGCTCAACTCTCTCCATAGAGGAGCTTTTCACGTTTTTGAGCAATTTGAGACATAACTTGGTCTATTCGCCTCTTTACCTTACGAAACGTGGCACGAAGGCTCAACTAGCAAGTTAGACTTTTAAGAGCACTAAATAGAGTACAACGGTCCATATTGATGCATTGGAATTGGTTTACTCTCTCCATAGAGGAGCTTTTCACGTTTTTGTGCAATTTGAGACATAACTTGGTCTATTCGCGTCTTTACCTTGCGAAACGTGGCACGAAGGCTCAACTAGCAAGTTAGACTTCTAAGAACACTAAATAGAGTAGAACGGTATACATTGATGCTTTGGAATTGCTGAACTCTCTCCATAGAGGAGCTTTTCACGTTTTCGTGCAATTTGAGACATAACTTGGTCTATTCGCGTCTTTACCTTACGAAACGTGGCACGAAGGCTCAACTAGCAAATTAGACTTCTAACAACACTAAATAGAGTACAACGGTCCACATTGATGCTTTGGAATTTCTCAACTCTCTCCATAGAGGATCTTTTCTTGTTTTTGAGCAATTTGAGACATAACTTGGTCTATTCGCGTCTTTACCTTACGAAACGTGGCACGAAGGCTCAACTAGCAAGTTAGACTTCTAAGAACACTACATAGAGTACAACGGTCCACATTGATGCTTTGGAATTGCTCAATTCTCTCCATAGAGGAGCTTTTCACGTTTTTGTGCAATTTGAGACATAACTTGGCCTAGTCGCGTCTTTACCTTACGAAACGTGGCACAGAGGCTCAACTAGCAAGTTAGAATTTTAAGAGCACTAAATAGAGTACAACGGTCCACATTGATCCTTTTGAATTGCTCAACTCTCTCCATAGAGGAGCTTTTCACGTTTTTGTGCAATTTGAGACATAACTTGGTCTATTCGCGTCTTTACCGTACGAAACGTGGCACGAAGGCTCAACTAGCAAAGTAGACTTCTAACAACAGTAAATAGAGTACAACGGTCCACATTGATGCTTTGGAATTGCTTAACTCTCTCCATAGAGGAGCTTTTCTTGTTTTTGAGCAATTTGAGACATAACTTGGTCTATTCGCGTCTTTACCCTACGAAACGTGGCACAGAGGCTCAACTAGCAAGTTAGACTTTTAAGAGCACTAAATAGAGTACAACGGTCCACATTGATCCTTTGGAATTGCTCAACTCTCTCCATAGAGTAACTTTTCACTTTTTTGTGCAATTTGAGACATAACTTGGTCTATTCGCGTCTTTACCGTACGAAACGTGGCACGAAGGCTCAACTAGCAAATTAGACTTCTAACAACACTAAATAGAGTACAACGGTCCACATTGATACTTTGGAATTGCTTAACTCTCTCCATAGAGGAGCTTTTCTTGTTTTTGAGCAATTTGAGACATAACTTGGTCTATTCGCGTCTTTACCTTACGAAACGTGGTACAGAGGCTAAACTAGCAAGTTAGACTTTTAAGAGCACTAAATAGAGTACAACGGTCCACATTGATCCTTTGGAATTGCTCAACTCTATCCATAGAGGAGCTTTTCACGTTTTTGTGCAATTTCAAACATAACTTGGTCTATTCGCGTCTTTAGCTTACGAAACGTGGCACGAAGGCTCAACTAGCAAGTTAGACTTCTAAGAACACTACATAGAGTACAACGGTCCACATTGATGCTTTGGAATTGCTCAACTCTCTCCATAGAAGAGCTTTTCACGTTTTTGAGCAATTTGAGACATAACTTGGTCTAGTCGCGTTTTTACCTTACGAAACGTGGCACGAAGGCTCAACTAGCAAGTTAGACTTCTAAGAAAACTACATAGAGTACAACGGTCCACATTGATGCTTTGGAATTGCTCAATTCTCTCCATAGAGGAGCTTTTCACGTTTTTGTGCAATTTGAGACATAACTTGGTCTATTCGCGTTTTTACCTTACGAAACGTGGCACGAAGGCTCAACTAGCAAGTTAGACTTCTAAGAACACTAAATAGAGTAGAACGGTATACATTGATGCTTTGGAATTGCTGAACTCTCTCCATAGAGGAGTTTTTCACGTTTTCATGCAATTTGAGACATAACTTGGTCTATTCGCGTCTTTACCTTACGAAACGTGGCACGAAGGCTCAACTAGCAAATTAGACTTCTAACAACACTAAATAGAGTACAACGGTCCACATTGATGCTTTGGAATTTCTCAACTCTCTCCATAGAGGAGCTTTTCTTGTTTTTGAGCAATTTGAGACATAACTTGGTCTATTCGCGTCTTTACCATACGAAACGTGGCACGAAGGCTCAACTAGCAAATTAGACTTCCAACAACACTAAATAGAGTACAACGGTCCACATTGATGCTTTGGAATTGCTTAACTCTCTCCATAGAGGAGCTTTTCTTGTTTTTGAGCAATTTGAGACATAACTTGGTCTATTCGCGTCTTTACCTTACGAAACGTGGTACAGAGGCTAAACTAGCAAGTTAGACCTTTAAGAGCACTAAATAGAGTACAACGGTCCACATTGATCCTTTGGAATTGCTCAACTCTCTCCATAGAGGAGCTTTTCACGTTTTTGTGTAATTTCAAACATAACTTGGTCTATTCGCGTCTTTACCTTACGAAACGTGGCACGAAGGCTCAACTAGCAAGTTAGACTTCTAAGAACACTACATAGAGTACAACGGTCCACATTGATGCTTTGGAATTGCTCAACTCTCTCCATAGAAGAGCTTTTCACGTTTTTGAGCAATTTGAGACATAACTTGGTCTAGTCGCGTTTTTACCTTACGAAACGTGGCACGAAGGCTCAACTAGCAAGTTAGACTTCTAAGAACACTACATAGAGTACAACGGTCCACATTGATGCTTTGGAATTGCTCCATTCTCTACATAGAGGAGCTTTTCACGTTTTTGTCCAATTTGAGACATAACTTGGCCTAGTCGCGTTTTACCTTACGAAACGTGGCACGAAGGCTCAACTAGCAAGTTAGACTTTTAAGAGCACTAAATAGAGTACAACGGTCCACATTGATGCTTTGGAATTGCTCAATTCTCTCCATAGAGGAGCTTTTCACGTTTTTGTCCAATTTGAGACATAACTTGGCCTAGTCGCGTCTTTACCTTACGAAACGTGGCACGAAGGCTCAACTAGCAAGTTAGACTTTTAAGAGCACTAAATAGAGTACAACGGTCCACATTGATGCATTGGAATTGGTTTACTCTCTCCATAGAGGAGCTTTTCACGTTTTTGTGCAATTTGAGACATAACTTGGTCTATTCGCGTCTTTACCTTACGAAACGTGGCACGAAGGCTCAACTAGCAAGTTAGACTTCTAAGAACACTAAATAGAGTAGAACGGTATACATTGATGCTTTGGAATTGCTGAACTCTCTCCATAGAGGAGTTTCTCACGTTTTTGTGCAATTTGAGACATAACTTGGTCTATTCGCGTCTTTACCTTACGAAACGTGGCACGAAGGCTCAACTAGCAAATTAGACTTCTAACAACACTAAATAGAGTACAACGGTCCACATTGATGCTTTGGAATTGCTCAACTCTCTCCATAGAGGAGCTTTTCTTGTTTTTGAGCAATTTGAGACATAACTTGGTCTATTCGCGTCTTTACCTTATGAAACGTGGCACGAAGGCTCAACTAGCAAGTTAGACTTCTAAGAACACTACATAGAGTACAACGGTCCACATTGATGCTTTGGAATTGCTCAATTCTCTCCATAGAGGAGCTTTTCACGTTTTTGTGCAATTTGAGACATAACTTGGCCTAGTCGCGTCTTTACCTTACGAAACGTGGCACAGAGGCTCAACTAGCAAGTTAGAATTTTAAGAGCACTAAATAGAGTACAACGGTCCACATTGATCCTTTGGAATTGCTCAACTCTCTCCATAGAGGAGCTTTTCACGTTTTTGTGCAATTTCAAACATAACTTGGTCTATTCGCGTCTTTACCTTATGAAACGTGGCACGAAGGCTCAACTAGCAAGTTAGACTTCTAAGAACACTACATAGAGTACAACGGTCCACATTGATGCTTTGGAATTGCTCAATTCTCTCCATAGAGGAGCTTTTTACGTTTTTGTGCAATTTGAGACATAACTTGGCCTAGTCGCGTCTTTACCTTACGAAACGTGGCACAGAGGCTCAACTAGCAAGTTAGACTTTTAAGAGCACTAAATAGAGTACAACGGTCCACATTGATGCTTTGGAATTTCTCAACTCTCTCCATAGAGGAGCTTTTCTTGTTTTTGAGCAATTTGAGACATAACTTGGTCTATTCGCGTCTTTACCTTACGAAACGTGGCACGAAGGCTCAACTAGCAAGTTAGACTTCTAAGAACACTACATAGAGTACAACGGTCCACATTGATGCTTTGGAATTGCTCAATTCTCTCCATAGAGGAGCTTTTCACGTTTTTGTGCAATTTGAGACATAACTTGGCCTAGTCGCGTCTTTACCTTACGAAACGTGGCACAGAGGCTCAACTAGCAAGTTAGAATTTTAAGAGCACTAAATAGAGTACAACGGTCCACATTGATCCTTTTGAATTGCTCAACTCTCTCCATAGAGGAGCTTTTCACGTTTTTGTGCAATTTGAGACATAACTTGGTCTATTCGCGTCTTTACCGTACGAAACGTGGCACGAAGGCTCAACTAGCAAAGTAGACTTCTAACAACAGTAAATAGAGTACAACGGTCCACATTGATGCTTTGGAATTGCTTAACTCTCTCCATAGAGGAGCTTTTCTTGTTTTTGAGCAATTTGAGACATAACTTGGTCTATTCGCGTCTTTACCCTACGAAACGTGGCACAGAGGCTCAACTAGCAAGTTAGACTTTTAAGAGCACTAAATAGAGTACAACGGTCCACATTGATCCTTTGGAATTGCTCAACTCTCTCCATAGAGTAACTTTTCACTTTTTTGTGCAATTTGAGACATAACTTGGTCTATTCGCGTCTTTACCGTACGAAACGTGGCACGAAGGCTCAACTAGCAAATTAGACTTCTAACAACACTAAATAGAGTACAACGGTCCACATTGATACTTTGGAATTGCTTAACTCTCTCCATAGAGGAGCTTTTCTTGTTTTTGAGCAATTTGAGACATAACTTGGTCTATTCGCGTCTTTACCTTACGAAACGTGGTACAGAGGCTAAACTAGCAAGTTAGACTTTTAAGAGCACTAAATAGAGTACAACGGTCCACATTGATCCTTTGGAATTGCTCAACTCTCTCCATAGAGGAGCTTTTCACGTTTTTGTGCAATTTCAAACATAACTTGGTCTATTCGCGTCTTTAGCTTACGAAACGTGGCACGAAGGCTCAACTAGCAAGTTAGACTTCTAAGAACACTACATAGAGTACAACGGTCCACATTGATGCTTTGGAATTGCTCAACTCTCTCCATAGAAGAGCTTTTCACGTTTTTGAGCAATTTGAGACATAACTTGGTCTAGTCGCGTTTTTACCTTACGAAACGTGGCACGAAGGCTCAACTAGCAAGTTAGACTTCTAAGAACACTACATAGAGTACAACGGTCCACATTGATGCTTTGGAATTGCTCAATTCTCTCCATAGAGGAGCTTTTCACGTTTTTGTGCAATTTGAGACATAACTTGGTCTATTCGCGTTTTTACCTTACGAAACGTGGCACGAAGGCTCAACTAGCAAGTTAGACTTCTAAGAACACTAAATAGAGTAGAACGGTATACATTGATGCTTTGGAATTGCTGAACTCTCTCCATAGAGGAGTTTTTCACGTTTTCGTGCAATTTGAGATATAACTTGGTCTATTCGCGTCTTTACCTTACGAAACGTGGCACGAAGGCTCAACTAGCAAATTAGACTTCTAACAACACTAAATAGAGTACAACGGTCCACATTGATGCTTTGGAATTTCTCAACTCTCTCCATAGAGGAGCTTTTCTTGTTTTTGAGCAATTTGAGACATAACTTGGTCTATTCGCGTCTTTACCGTACGAAACGTGGCACGAAGGCTCAACTAGCAAATTAGACTTCTAACAACACTAAATAGAGTACAACGGTCCACATTGATGCTTTGGAATTGCTTAACTCTCTCTATAGAGGAGCTTTTCTTGTTTTTGAGCAATTTGAGACATAACTTGGTCTATTCGCGTCTTTACCTTACGAAACGTGGTACAGAGGCTAAACTAGCAAGTTAGACCTTTAAGAGCACTAAATAGAGTACAACGGTCCACATTGATCCTTTGGAATTGCTCAACTCTCTCCATAGAGGAGCTTTTCACGTTTTTGTGTAATTTCAAACATAACTTGGTCTATTCGCGTCTTTACCTTACGAAACGTGGCACGAAGGCTCAACTAGCAAGTTAGACTTCTAAGAACACTACATAGAGTACAACGGTCCACATTGATGCTTTGGAATTGCTCAACTCTCTCCATAGAAGAGCTTTTCACGTTTTTGAGCAATTTGAGACATAACTTGGCCTAGTCGCGTTTTTACCTTACGAAACGTGGCACGAAGGCTCAACTAGCAAGTTAGACTTCTAAGAACACTACATAGAGTACAACGGTCCACATTGATGCTTTGGAATTGCTCCATTCTCTCCATAGAGGAGCTTTTCACGTTTTTGTCCAATTTGAGACATAACTTGGCCTAGTCGCGTTTTTACCTTACGAAACGTGGCACGAAGGCTCAACTAGCAAGTTAGACTTTTAAGAGCACTAAATAGAGTACAACGGTCCACATTGATGCTTTGGAATTGCTCAATTCTCTCCATAGAGGAGCTTTTCACGTTTTTGTCCAATTTGAGACATAACTTGGCCTAGTCGCGTCTTTACCTTACGAAACGTGGCACGAAGGCTCAACTAGCAAGTTAGACTTTTAAGAGCACTAAATAGAGTACAACGGTCCACATTGATGCATTGGAATTGGTTAACTCTCTCCATAGAGGAGCTTTTCACGTTTTTGTGCAATTTGAGACATAACTTGGTCTATTCGCGTCTTTACCTTACGAAACGTGGCACGAAGGCTCAACTAGCAAGTTAGACTTCTAAGAACACTAAATAGAGTAGAACGGTATACATTGATGCTTTGGAATTGCTGAACTCTCTCCATAGAGGAGTTTCTCACGTTTTTGTGCAATTTGAGACATAACTTGGTCTATTCGCGTCTTTACCTTACGAAACGTGGCACGAAGGCTCAACTAGCAAATTAGACTTCTAACAACACTAAATAGAGTACAACGGTCCACATTGATGCTTTGGAATTGCTCAACTCTCTCCATAGAGGAGCTTTTCTTGTTTTTGAGCAATTTGAGACATAACTTGGTCTATTCGCGTCTTTACCTTATGAAACGTGGCACAGAGGCTCAACTAGCAAGTTAGACTTTTAAGAGCACTAAATAGAGTACAACGGTCCACATTGATCCTTTGGAATTGCTCAACTCTCTCCATAGAGGACCTTTTCACGTTTTTGTGCAATTTCAAACATAACTTGGTCTATTTGCGTCTTTATCTTACGAAACGTGGCACGAAGGCTCAACTAGCAAGTTAGACTTCTAAGAACACTACATAGAGTACAACGGTCCACATTGATGCTTTGGAATTGCTCAATTCTCTCCATAGAGGAGCTTTTCATGTTTTTGTGCAATTTGAGACATAACTTGGCCTAGTCGCGTCTTTACCTTACGAAACGTGGCACAGAGGCTCAACTAGCAAGTTAGACTTTTAAGAGCACTAAATAGAGTACAACGGTCCACATTGATCCTTTGGAATTGCTCAACTCTCTCCATAGAGGAGCTTTTCACGTTTTTGTGCAATTTCAAACATAACTTGGTCTATTCGCGTCTTTACCTTATGAAACGTGGCACGAAGGCTCAACTAGCAAGTTAGACTTCTAAGAACACTACATAGAGTACAACGGTCCACATTGATGCTTTGGAATTGCTCAACTTCTCTCCATAGAGGAGCTTTTACGTTTTTGTGCAATTTGAGACATAACTTGGCCTAGTCGCGTCTTTACCTTACGAAACGTGGCACAGAGGCTCAACTAGCAAGTTAGACTTTTAAGAGCACTAAATAGAGTACAACGGTCCACATTGATGCTTTGGAATTGCTCAACTCTCTCCATAGAGGAGCTTTTCTTGTTTTTGAGCAATTTGAGACATAACTTGGTCTATTCGCGTCTTTACCTTACGAAACGTGGTATAGAGGCTAAACTAGCAAGTTAGACTTTTAAGAGCACTAAATAGAGTACAACGGTCCACATTGATCCTTTGGAATTGCTCAACTCTCTCCATAGAGGAGCTTTTCACGTTTTTGTGCAATTTCAAACATAACTTGGTCTATTCGCATCTTTACCTTACGAAACGTGGCACGAAGGCTCAACTAGCAAGTTAGACTTCTAAGAACACTACATAGAGTACAACGGTCCACATTGATGCTTTGGAATTGCTCAACTCTCTCCATAGAAGAGCTTTTCACGTTTTTGAGCAATTTGAGACATAACTTGGTCTAGTCGCGTTTTTACCTTACGAAACGTGGCACGAAGGCTCAACTAGCAAGTTAGACTTCTAAGAACACTACATAGAGTACAACGGTCCACATTGATGCTTTGGAGTTGCTCAATTCTCTCCATAGAGGAGCTTTTCACGTTTTTGCCCAATTTGAGACATAACTTGGCCTAGTCGCATCTTTACCTTACGAAACGTGGCACGAAGGCTCAACTAGCAAGTTAGACTTTTAAGAGCACTAAATAGAGTACAACGGTCCACATTGATGCTTTGGAATTGCTCAACTCTCTCCATAGAGGAGCTTTTCACGTTTTTGAGCAATTTGAGACATAACTTGGTCTATTCGCCTCTTTACCTTACGAAACGTGGCACGAAGGCTCAACTAGCAAGTTAGACTTTTAAGAGCACTAAATAGAGTACAACGGTCCACATTGATGCATTGGAATTGGTTTACTCTCTCCATAGAGGAGCTTTTCACGTTTTTGTGCAATTTGAGACATAACTTGGTCTATTCGCGTCTTTACCTTACGAAACGTGGCACGAAGGCTCAACTAGCAAGTTAGACTTCTAAGAACACTAAATAGAGTAGAACGGTATACATTGATGCTTTGGAATTGCTGAACTCTCCCCATAGAGGAGCTTTTCACGTTTTCGTGCAATTTGAGACATAACTTGGTCTATTCGCGTCTTTACCTTACGAAACGTGGCACGAAGGCTCAACTAGCAAATTAGACTTCTAACAACACTAAATAGAGTACAACGGTCCACATTGATGCTTTGGAATTTCTCAACTCTCTCCATAGAGGAGCTTTTCTTGTTTTTGAGCAATTTGAGACATAACTTGGTCTATTCGCGTCTTTACCTTACGAAACGTGGCACGAAGGCTCAACTAGCAAGTTGGACTTCTAAGAACACTACATAGAGTACAACGGTCCACATTGATGCTTTGGAATTGCTCAATTCTCTCCATAGAGGAGCTTTTCACGTTTTTGTGCAATTTGAGACATAACTTGGTCTATTCGCGTCTTTACCTTACGAAACGTGGCACGAAGGCTCAACTAGCAAGTTAGACTTCTAAGAGCACTAAATAGAGTAGAACGGTATACATTGATGCTTTGGAATTGCTGAACTCTCTCCATAGAGGAGTTTTTCACGTTTTCGTGCAATTTGAGACATAACTTGGTCTATTCGCGTCTTTACCTTACGAAACGTGGCACGAAGGCTCAACTAGCAAGTTGGACTTCTAAGAACACTACATAGAGTACAACGGTCCACATTGATGCTTTGGAATTGCTCAATTCTCTCCATAGAGGAGCTTTTCACGTTTTTGTGCAATTTGAGACATAACTTGGTCTATTCGCGTCTTTACCTTACGAAACGTGGCACGAAGGCTCAACTAGCAAGTTAGACTTCTAAGAGCACTAAATAGAGTAGAACGGTATACATTGATGCTTTGGAATTGCTGAACTCTCTCCATAGAGGAGTTTTTCACGTTTTCGTGCAATTTGAGACATAACTTGGTCTATTCGCGTCTTTACCTTACGAAACGTGGCACGAAGGCTCAACTAGCAAATTAGACTTCTAACAACACTAAATAGAGTACAACGGTCCACATTGATGCTTTGGAATTTCTCAACTCTCTCCATAGAGGAGCTTTTCTTGTTTTTGAGCAATTTGAGACATAACTTGGTCTATTCGCGTCTTTACCGTACGAAACGTGGCACGAAGGCTCAACTAGCAAATTGGACTTCTAACAACACTAAATAGAGTACAACGGTCCACATTGATGCTTTGGAATTGCTTAACTCTCTCCATAGAGGAGCTTTTCTTGTTTTTGAGCAATTTGAGACATAACTTGGTCTATTCGCGTCTTTACCTTACGAAACGTGGTACAGAGGCTAAACTAGCAAGTTAGACCTTTAAGAGCACTAAATAGAGTACAACGGTCCACATTGATCCTTTCGAATTGCTCAACTCTCTCCATAGAGGAGCTTTTCACGTTTTTGTGTAATTTCAAACATAACTTGGTCTATTCGCGTCTTTACCTTACGAAACGTGGCACGAAGGCTCAACTAGCAAGTTAGACTTCTAAGAACACTACATAGAGTACAACGGTCCACATTGATGCTTTGGAATTGCTCAACTCTCTCCATAGAAGAGCTTTTCACGTTTTTGAGCAATTTGAGACATAACTTGGTCTAGTCGCGTTTTTACCTTACGAAACGTGGCACGAAGGCTCAACTAGCAAGTTAGACTTCTAAGAACACTACATAGAGTACAACGGTCCACATTGATGCTTTGGAATTGCTCAATTCTCTCCATAGAGGAGCTTTTCACGTTTTTGTCCAATTTGAGACATAACTTGGCCTAGTCGCGTTTTTACCTTACGAAACGTGGCACGAAGGCTCAACTAGCAAGTTAGACTTTTAAGAGCACTAAATAGAGTACAACGGTCCACATTGATGCTTTGGAATTGCTCAATTCTCTCCATAGAGGAGTTTTTCACGTTTTTGTCCAATTTGAGACATAACTTGGCCTAGTCGCGTCTTTACCTTACGAAACGTGGCACGAAGGCTCAACTAGCAAGTTAGACTTTTAAGAGCACTAAATAGAGTACAACGGTCCACATTGATGCATTGGAATTGGTTTACTCTCTCCATAGAGGAGCTTTTCACGTTTTTGTGCAATTTGAGACATAACTTGGTCTATTCGCGTCTTTACCTTACGAAACGTGGCACGAAGGCTCAACTAGCAAGTTAGACTTCTAAGAACACTAAATAGAGTAGAACGGTATACATTGATGCTTTGGAATTGCTGAACTCTCTCCATAGAGGAGTTTCTCACGTTTTTGTGCAATTTGAGACATAACTTGGTCTATTCGCGTCTTTACCTTACGAAACGTGGCACGAAGGCTCAACTAGCAAATTAGACTTCTAACAACACTAAATAGAGTACAACGGTCCACATTGATGCTTTGGAATTGCTCAACTCTCTCCATAGAGGAGCTTTTCTTGTTTTTGAGCAATTTGAGACATAACTTGGTCTATTCGCGTCTTTACCTTATGAAACGTGGCACAGAGGCTCAACTAGCAAGTTAAACTTTTAAGAGCACTAAATAGAGGAGAACGGTCCACATTGATCCTTTGGAATTGCTCAACTCTCTCCATAGAGGACCTTTTCACGTTTTTGTGCAATTTCAAACATAACTTGGTCTATTCGCGTCTTTATCTTACGAAACGTGGCACGAAGGCTCAACTAGCAAGTTAGACTTCTAAGAACACTACATAGAGTACAACGGTCCACATTGATGCTTTGGAATTGCTCAATTCTCTCCATAGAGGAGCTTTTCACGTTTTTGTGCAATTTGAGACATAACTTGGCCTAGTCGCGTCTTTACCTTACGAAACGTGGCACAGAGGCTCAACTAGCAAGATAGACTTTTAAGAGCACTAAATAGAGTACAACGGTCCACATTGATCCTTTGGAATTGCTCAACTCTCTCCATAGAGGAGCTTTTCACTTTTTTGTGCAATTTCAAACATAACTTGGTCTATTCGCGTCTTTACCTTATGAAACGTGGCACGAAGGCTCAACTAGCAAGTTAGACTTCTAAGAACACTACATAGAGTACAACGGTCCACATTGATGCTTTGGAATTGCTCAATTCTCTCCATAGAGGAGCTTTTTACGTTTTTGTGCAATTTGAGACATAACTTGGCCTAGTCGCGTCTTTACCTTACGAAACGTGGCACAGAGGCTGAACTAGCAAGTTAGACTTTTAAGAGCACTAAATAGAGTACAACGGTCCACATTGATGCTTTGGAATTGCTCAATTCTCTCCATAGAGGAGCTTTTCACGTTTTTGTCCAATTTGAGACATAACTTGGCCTAGTCGCATCTTTACCTTACGAAACGTGGCACGAAGGCTCAACTAGCAAGTTAGACTTTTAAGAGCACTAAATAGAGTACAACGGTCCACATTGATGCTTTGGAATTGCTCAACTCTCTCCATAGAGGAGCTTTTCACGTTTTTGAGCAATTTGAGACATAACTTGGTCTATTCGCCTCTTTACCTTACGAAACGTGGCACGAAGGCTCAACTAGCAAGTTAGACTTTTAAGAGCACTAAATAGAGTACAACGGTCCACATTGATGCATTGGAATTGCTTCAACTCTCTCCATAGAGGAGCTTTTCACGTTTTTGTGCAATTTGAGACATAACTTGGTCTATTCGCGTCTTTACCTTACGAAACGTGGCACGAAGGCTCAACTAGCAAGTTAGACTTCTAAGAACACTAAATAGAGTAGAACGGTCCTACATTGATGCTTTGGAATTGCTCAACTCTCTCCATAGAGGAGCTTTTCACGTTTTCGTGCAATTTGAGACATAACTTGGTCTATTCGCGTCTTTACCTTACGAAACGTGGCACGAAGGCTCAACTAGCAAAGTTAGACTTCTAAGAACACTAAATAGAGTACAACGGTCCACATTGATGCTTTGGAATTGCTCAACTCTCTCCATAGAGGAGCTTTTCCTTGTTTTTGAGCAATTTGAGACATAACTTGGTCTATTCGCGTCTTTACCTTACGAAACGTGGCACGAAGGCTCAACTAGCAAGTTAGGACTTCTAAGAACACTACATAGAGTACAACGGTCCACATTGATGCTTTGGAATTGCTCAACTTCTCTCCATAGAGGAGCTTTTCACGTTTTTGTGCAATTTGAGACATAACTTGGTCTATTCGCGTCTTTACCTTACGAAACGTGGCACAGAAGGCTCAACTAGCAAGTTAGACTTTTAAGAGCACTAAATAGAGTACAACGGTCCACATTGATCCTTTGGAATTGCTCAACTCTCTCCATAGAGGAGCTTTTCACGTTTTTGTGCAATTTGAGACATAACTTGGTCTATTCGCGTCTTTACCGTACGAAACGTGGCACGAAGGCTCAACTAGCAAAGTTAGACTTCTAACAACACTAAATAGAGTACAACGGTCCACATTGATGCTTTGGAATTGCTTCAACTCTCTCCATAGAGGAGCTTTTCTTGTTTTTGAGCAATTTGAGACATAACTTGGTCTATTCGCGTCTTTACCTTACGAAACGTGGCACAGAGGCTCAACTAGCAAGTTAGACTTTTAAGAGCACTAAATAGAGTACAACGGTCCACATTGATCCTTTGGAATTGCTCAACTCTCTCCATAGAGGAGCTTTTCACTTTTTTGTGCAATTTGAGACATAACTTGGTCTATTCGCGTCTTTACCGTACGAAACGTGGCACGAAGGCTCAACTAGCAAGTTAGACTTCTAAGAACACTAAATAGAGTACAACGGTCCACATTGATACTTTGGAATTGCTTAACTCTCTCCATAGAGGAGCTTTTCCTTGTTTTTGAGCAATTTGAGACATAACTTGGTCTATTCGCGTCTTTACCTTACGAAACGTGGTACAGAGGCTCAACTAGCAAGTTAGACTTTTAAGAGCACTAAATAGAGTACAACGGTCCACATTGATCCTTTGGAATTGCTCAACTCTCTCCATAGAGGAGCTTTTCACGTTTTTGTGCAATTTCAAACATAACTTGGTCTATTCGCGTCTTTACCTTACGAAACGTGGCACGAAGGCTCAACTAGCAAGTTAGACTTCTAAGAACACTACATAGAGTACAACGGTCCACATTGATGCTTTGGAATTGCTCAATTCTCTCCATAGAGGAGCTTTTCACGTTTTTGTGCAATTTGAGACATAACTTGGTCTATTCGCGTCTTTACCTTACGAAACGTGGCACGAAGGCTCAACTAGCAAGTTAGACTTCTAAGAACACTACATAGAGTACAACGGTCCACATTGATGCTTTGGAATTGCTCAACTCTCTCCATAGAAGAGCTTTTCACGTTTTTGAGCAATTTGAGACATAACTTGGTCTAGTCGCGATTTTACCTTACGAAACGTGGCACGAAGGCTCAACTAGCAAGTTAGACTTCTAAGAACACTACATAGAGTACAACGGTCCACATTGATGCTTTGGAATTGCTCAATTCTCTCCATAGAGGAGCTTTTCACGTTTTTGTGCAATTTGAGACATAACTTGGTCTATTCGCGTCTTTACCTTACGAAACGTGGCACGAAGGCTCAACTAGCAAGTTAGACTTCTAAGAACACTAAATAGAGTAGAACGGTGTACATTGATGCTTTGGAATTGCTGAACTCTCTCCATAGAGGAGCTTTTCACGTTTTCGTGCAATTTGAGACATAACTTGGTCTATTCGCGTCTTTACCTTACGAAACGTGGCACGAAGGCTCAACTAGCAAAGTTAGACTTCTAACAACACTAAATAGAGTACAACGGTCCACATTGATGCTTTGGAATTTCTCAACTCTCTCCATAGAGGAGCTTTTCTTGTTTTTGAGCAATTTGAGACATAACTTGGTCTATTCGCGTCTTTACCTTACGAAACGTGGCACGAAGGCTCAACTAGCAAGTTAGACTTCTAAGAACACTACATAGAGTACAACGGTCCACATTGATGCTTTGGAATTGCTCAATTCTCTCCATAGAGGAGCTTTTCACGTTTTTGTGCAATTTGAGACATAACTTGGCCTAGTCGCGTCTTTACCTTACGAAACGTGGCACAGAGGCTCAACTAGCAAGTTAGACTTTTAAGAGCACTAAATAGAGTACAACGGTCCACATTGATCCTTTGGAATTGCTCAACTCTCTCCATAGAGGAGCTTTTCACGTTTTTGTGCAATTTGAGACATAACTTGGTCTATTCGCGTCTTTACCGTACGAAACGTGGCACGAAGGCTCAACTAGCAAAGTAGACTTCTAACAACAGTAAATAGAGTACAACGGTCCACATTGATGCTTTGGAATTGCTTAACTCTCTCCATAGAGGAGCTTTTCTTGTTTTTGAGCAATTTGAGACATAACTTGGTCTATTCGCGTCTTTACCTTACGAAACGTGGCACAGAGGCTCAACTAGCAAGTTAGACTTTTAAGAGCACTAAATAGAGTACAACGGTCCACATTGATCCTTTGGAATTGCTCAACTCTCTCCATAGAGGAGCTTTTCACTTTTTTGTGCAATTTGAGACATAACTTGGTCTATTCGCGTCTTTACCGTACGAAACGTGGCACGAAGGCTCGACTAGCAAATTAGACTTCTAACAACACTAAATAGAGTACAACGGTCCACATTGATCCTTTGGAATTGCTTAACTCTCTCCATAGAGGAGCTTTTCTTGTTTTTGAGCAATTTGAGACATAACTTGGTCTATTCGCGTCTTTACCTTACGAAACGTGGTACAGAGGCTAAACTAGCAAGTTAGACTTTTAAGAGCACTAAATAGAGTACAACGGTCCACATTGATCCTTTGGAATTGCTCAACTCTCTCCATAGAGGAGCTTTTCACGTTTTTGTGCAATTTCAAACATAACTTGGTCTATTCGCGTCTTTACCTTACGAAACGTGGCACGAAGGCTGAACTAGCAAGTTAGACTTCTAAGAACACTACATAGAGTACAACGGTCCACATTGATGCTTTGGAATTGCTCAACTCTCTCCATAGAAGAGCTTTTCACGTTTTTGAGCAATTTGAGACATAACTTGGTCTAGTCGCGTTTTTACGTTACGAAACGTGGCACGAAGGCTCAACTAGCAAGTTAGACTTCTAAGAACACTACATAGAGTACAACGGTCCACATTGATGCTTTGGAATTGCTCAATTCTCTCCATAGAGGAGCTTTTCACGTTTTTGTGCAATTTCAAACATAACTTGGTCTATTCGCGTCTTTACCTTACGAAACGTGGCACAGAGGCTCAACTAGCAAGTTAGAATTTTAAGAGCACTAAATAGAGTACAACGGTCCACATTGATGCTTTGGAATTGCTCAACTCTCTCCATAGAGGAGCTTTTCACGTTTTTGAGCAATTTGAGACATAACTTGGTCTATTCGCCTCTTTACCTTACGAAACGTGGCACGAAGGCTCAACTAGCAAGTTAGACTTTTAAGAGCACTAAATAGAGTACAACGGTCCACATCGATGCATTGGAATTGGTCTACTCTCTCCATAGAGGAGCTTTTCACGTTTTTGTGCAATTTGAGACATAACTTGGTCTATTCGCCTCTTTACCTTACGAAACGTGGCACGAAGGCTCAACTAGCAAGTTAGACTTCTAAGAACACTAAATAGAGTACAACGGTCCTACATTGATGCTTTGGAATTGCTGAACTCTCTCCATAGAGGAGCTTTTCACGTTTTTGTGCAATTTGAGACATAACTTGGTCTATTCGCGTCTTTACCTTACGAAACGTGGCACGAAGGCTCAACTAGCAAATTAGACTTCTAACAAAACTAAATAGAGTACAACGTCCACATTGATGCTTTGGAATTGCTCAACTCTCTCCATAGAGGAGCTTTTCTTGTTTTTGAGCAATTTGAGACATAACTTGGTCTATTCGCGTCTTTACCTTATGAAACGTGGCACAGAGGCTCAACTAGCAAGTTAGACTTTTTAGAGCACTAAATAGAGTACAACGGTCCACATTAATCCTTTGGAATTGCTCAACTCTCTCCATAGAGGAGCTTTTCACGTTTTTGTGCAATTTCAAACATAACTTGGTCTATTCGCGTCTTTACCTTACGAAACTTGGGACGAAGGCTCAACTAGCAAGTTAGACTTCTAAGAACACTACATAGAGTACAACGGTCCACATTGATGCTTTGGAATTGCTCAATTCTCTCCATAGAGGAGCTTTTCACGTTTTTGTTTAATTTGAGACATAACTTGGTCTATTCGCGTCTTTACCTGACGAAACGTGGCACGAAGGCTCAACTAGCAAGTTAGACTTCTAAGAACACTAAATAGAGTACAACGGTCCACATTGATGCTTTGGAATTGCTCAACTCTCTCCATAGAGGAGCTTTTCTTGTTTTTGAGCAATTTGAGACATAACTTGGTCTATTCGCGTCTTTACCTTACGAAACGTGGCACAGAGGCTCAACTAGCAAGTTAGACTTTTAAGAGCACTAAATAGAGTACAACGGTCCACATTGATCCTTTGGAATTGCTCAACTCTCTCCATAGAGGAGCTTTTCACTTTTTTGTGCAATTTGAGACATAACTTGGTCTATTCGCGTCTTTACCGTACGAAACGTGGCACGAAGGCTCAACTAGCAAGTTAGACTTCTAAGAACACTAAATAGAGTACAACGGTCCACATTGATGCTTTGGAATTGCTTAACTCTCTCCATAGAGGAGCTTTTCCTTGTTTTTGAGCAATTTGAGACATAACTTGGTCTATTCGCGTCTTTACCTTACGAAACGTGGCACAGAGGCTCAACTAGCAAGTTAGACTTTTAAGAGCACTAAATAGAGTACAACGGTCCACATTGATCCTTTGGAATTGCTCAACTCTCTCCATAGAGGAGCTTTTCACGTTTTTGTGCAATTTCAAACATAACTTGGTCTATTCGCGTCTTTACCTTACGAAACGTGGCACGAAGGCTGAACTAGCAAGTTAGACTTCTAAGAACACTACATAGAGTACAACGGTCCACATTGATGCTTTGGAATTGCTCAACTCTCTCCATAGAAGAGCTTTTCACGTTTTTGAGCAATTTGAGACATAACTTGGTCTAGTCGCGTTTTTACGTTACGAAACGTGGCACGAAGGCTCAACTAGCAAGTTAGACTTCTAAGAACACTACATAGAGTACAACGGTCCACATTGATGCTTTGGAATTGCTCAATTCTCTCTATAGAGGAGCTTTTCACGTTTTTGTGCAATTTCAAACATAACTTGGTCTATTCGCGTCTTTACCTTACGAAACGTGGCACAGAGGCTCAACTAGCAAGTTAGAATTTTAAGAGCACTAAATAGAGTACAACGGTCCACATTGATGCTTTGGAATTGCTCAACTCTCTCCATAGAGGAGCTTTTCACGTTTTTGAGCAATTTGAGACATAACTTGGTCTATTCGCCTCTTTACCTTACGAAACGTGGCACGAAGGCTCAACTAGCAAGTTAGACTTTTAAGAGCACTAAATAGAGTACAACGGTCCACATCGATGCATTGGAATTGGTCTACTCTCTCCATAGAGGAGCTTTTCACGTTTTTGTGCAATTTGAGACATAACTTGGTCTATTCGCCTCTTTACCTTATGAAACGTGGCACGAACGCTCAACTAGCAAGTTAGACTTCTAAGAACACTAAATAGAGTAGAACGGTATACATTGATGCTTTGGAATTGCTGAACTCTCTCCATAGAGGAGCTTTTCACGTTTTTGTGCAATTTGAGACATAACTTGGTCTATTCGCGTCTTTACCTTACGAAACGTGGGACGAAGGCTCAACTAGCAAGTTAGACTTCTAAGAACACTACATAGAGTACAACGGTCCACATTGATGCTTTGGAATTGCTCAATTCTCTCCATAGAGGAGCTTTTCACGTTTTTGTTTAATTTGAGACATAACTTGGTCTATTCGCGTCTTTACCTGACGAAACGTGGCACGAAGGCTCAACTAGCAAGTTAGACTTCTAAGAACACTAAATAGAGTACAACGGTCCACATTGATGCTTTGGAATTGCTCAACTCTCTCCATAGAGGAGCTTTTCTTGTTTTTGAGCAATTTGAGACATAACTTGGTCTATTCGCGTCTTTACCTTACGAAACGTGGCACAGAGGCTCAACTAGCAAGTTAGACTTTTAAGAGCACTAAATAGAGTACAACGGTCCACATTGATCCTTTGGATTTGCTCAACTCTCTCCATAGAGGAGCTTTTCACTTTTTTATGCAATTTGAGACATAACTTGGTCTATTCGCGTCTTTACCGTACGAAACGTGGCACGAAGGCTCAACTAGCAAATTAGACTTCTAACAACACTAAATAGAGTACAACTGTCCACATTGATGCTTTGGAATTGCTTAACTCTCTCCATAGAGGAGCTTTTCTTGTTTTTGAGCAATTTGAGACATAACTTGGTCTATTCGCGTCTTTACCTTACGAAACGTGGCACAGAGGCTCAACTAGCAAGTTAGACTTTTAAGAGCACTAAATAGAGTACAACGGTCCACATTGATGCTTTGGAATTGCTCAACTCTCTCCATAGAGGAGCTTTTCTTGTTTTTGAGCAATTTGAGACATAACTTGGTCTATTCGCGTCTTTACCTTACGAAACGTGGCACAGAGGCTCAACTAGCAAGTTAGACTTTTAAGAGCACTAAATAGAGTACAACGGTCCACATTGATCCTTTGGAATTGCTCAACTCTCTCCATAGAGGAGCTTTTCACGTTTTTGTGCAATTTGAGACATAACTTGGTCTATTCGCGTCTTTACCGTACGAAACGTGGCACGAAGGCTCAACTAGCAAGTTAGACTTCTAAGATCACTAAATAGAGTACAACTGTCCACATTGATGCTTTGGAATTGCTCAACTCTCTCCATAGAGGAGCTTTTCCTTGTTTTTGAGCAATTTGAGACATAACTTGGTCTATTCGCGTCTTTACCTTACGAAACGTGGCACAGAGGCTCAACTAGCAAGTTAGACTTTTAAGAGCACTAAATAGAGTACAACGGTCCACATTGATCCTTTGGAATTGCTCAACTCTCTCCATAGAGGAGCTTTTCACGTTTTTGTGCAATTTCAAACATAACTTGGTCTATTCGCGTCTTTACCTTACGAAACGTGGCACGAAGGCTCAACTAGCAAGTTAGACTTCTAAGAACACTACATAGAGTACAACGGTCCACATTGATGCTTTGGAATTGCTCAACTCTCTCCATAGAGGAGCTTTTCACGTTTTTGAGCAATTTGAGACATAACTTGGTCTAGTCGCGTCTTTTACCTTACGAAACGTGGCACGAAGGCTCAACTAGCAAGTTAGACTTCTAAGAACACTACATAGAGTACAACGGTCCACATTGATGCTTTGGAATTGCTCAATTCTCTCTATAGAGGAGCTTTTCACGTTTTTGTGCAATTTCAAACATAACTTGGTCTATTCGCGTCTTTACCTTACGAAACGTGGCACAGAGGCTCAACTAGCAAGTTAGAATTTTAAGAGCACTAAATAGAGTACAACGGTCCACATTGATGCTTTGGAATTGCTCAACTCTCTCCATAGAGGAGCTTTTCACGTTTTTGAGCAATTTGAGACATAACTTGGTCTATTCGCCTCTTTACCTTACGAAACGTGGCACGAAGGCTCAACTAGCAAGTTAGACTTTTAAGAGCACTAAATAGAGTACAACGGTCCACATCTGATGCATTGGAATTGCTCTACTCTCTCCATAGAGGAGCTTTTCACGTTTTTGTGCAATTTGAGACATAACTTGGTCTATTCGCCTCTTTACCTTACGAAACGTGGCACGAACGCTCAACTAGCAAGTTAGACTTCTAAGAACACTAAATAGAGTAGAACGGTATACATTGATGCTTTGGAATTGCTGAACTCTCTCCATAGAGGAGCTTTTCACGTTTTTGTGCAATTTGAGACATAACTTGGTCTATTCGCGTCTTTACCTTACGAAACGTGGGCACGAAGGCTCAACTAGCAAGTTAGACTTCTAAGAACACTACATAGAGTACAACGGTCCACATTGATGCTTTGGAATTGCTCAATTCTCTCCATAGAGGAGCTTTTCACGTTTTTGTTTAATTTGAGACATAACTTGGTCTATTCGCGTCTTTACCTGACGAAACGTGGCACGAAGGCTCAACTAGCAAGTTAGACTTCTAAGAACACTAAATAGAGTACAACGGTCCACATTGATGCTTTGGAATTGCTCAACTCTCTCCATAGAGGAGCTTTTCTTGTTTTTGAGCAATTTGAGACATAACTTGGTCTATTCGCGTCTTTACCTTACGAAACGTGGCACAGAGGCTCAACTAGCAAGTTAGACTTTTAAGAGCACTAAATAGAGTACAACGGTCCACATTGATCCTTTGGATTTGCTCAACTCTCTCCATAGAGGAGCTTTTCACTTTTTTATGCAATTTGAGACATAACTTGGTCTATTCGCGTCTTTACCGTACGAAACGTGGCACGAAGGCTCAACTAGCAAATTAGACTTCTAACAACACTAAATAGAGTACAACGGTCCACATTGATCCTTTTGGAATTGCTCAACTCTCTCCATAGAGGAGCTTTTCACGTTTTTGTGCAATTTCAAACATAACTTGGTCTATTCGCGTCTTTACCTTACGAAACGTGGCACGAAGGCTGAACTAGCAAGTTAGACTTCTAAGAACACTACATAGAGTACAACGGTCCACATTGATGCTTTGGAATTGCTCAACTCTCTCCATAGAAGAGCTTTTAACGTTTTTGAGCAATTTGAGACATAACTTGGTCTAGTCGCGTTTTTACGTTACGAAACGTGGCACGAAGGCTCAACTAGCAAGTTAGACATTCTAAGAACACTAGATAGAGTACAACGGTACCACATTGATGCTTTGGAATTGCTCAACTTCTCTCCATAGAGGAGCATTTTCACGTTTTTGTCCAATTTGAGACATAACTTGGCCTAGTCGCGTCTTTACCTTACGAAACGTGGCACGAAGGCTCAACTAGCAAGTTAGACTTTTAAGAGCACTAAATAGAGTACAACGGTCCGACATTGATGCTTTGGAATTGCTCAACTCTCTCCATAGAGGAGCTTTTCACGTTTTTGTTAATTTGAGACATAACTTGGTCTATTCGCGTCTTTACCTTACGAAACATGGCACGAAGGCTCAACTAGCAAGTTAGACTTCTAAGAACACTAAATAGAGTACAACGGTCCACATTGATGCTTTGGAATTGCTGAACTCTCTCCATAGAGGAGCTTTTCCTTGTTTTTGAGCAATTTGAGAAATAACTTGGTCTATTCGCGTCTTTACCTTACGAAACGTGGCACAGAGGCTCAACTAGCAAGTTAGACTTTGAAGAGCACTAAATAGAGTACAACGGTCCACATTGATCCTTTGGAATTGCTCAACTCTCTCCATAGAGGAGCTTTTCACGTTTTTGTGCAATTTCAAACATAACTTGGTCTATTCGCGTCTTTACCTTACGAAACGTGGGCACGAAGGCTCAACTAGCAAGTTAGACTTCTAAGAACACTACATAGAGTACAACGGTCCACATTCATGCTTTGGAATTGCTCAATTCTCTCCATAGAGGAGCTTTTCACGTTTTTGTTTAATTTGAGACATAACTTGGTCTATTCGCGTCTTTACCTGACGAAACGTGGCACGAAGGCTCAACTAGCAAGTTAGACTTCTAAGAACACTAAATAGAGTACAACGGTCCACATTGATTGCTTTGGAATTGCTCAACTCTCTCCATAGAGGAGCTTTTCTTGTTTTTGAGCAATTTGAGACATAACTTGGTCTATTCGCGTCTTTACCTTACGAAACGTGGCACAGAGGCTCAACTAGCAAGTTAGACTTTTAAGAGCACTAAATAGAGTACAACGGTCCACATTGATCCTTTGGAATTGCTCAACTCTCTCCATAGAGGAGCTTTTCACTTTTTTGTGCAATTTGAGACATAACTTGGTCTATTCGCGTCTTTACCGTACGAAACGTGGCACGAAGGCTCAACTAGCAAATTAGACTTCTAACAACACTAAATAGAGTACAACTGTCCACATTGATGCTTTGGAATTGCTTAACTCTCTCCATAGAGGAGCTTTTCTTGTTTTTGAGCAATTTGAGACATAACTTGGTCTATTCGCGTCCTTACCTTACGAAACGTGGCACAGAGGCTAAACTAGCAAGTTAGACTTTTAAGAGCACTAAATAGAGTACAACGGTCCACATTGATCCTTTGGAATTGCTCAACTCTCTCCATAGAGGAGCTTTTCACGTTTTTGTGCAATTTCAAACATAACTTGGTCTATTCGCGTCTTTACCTTACGAAACGTGGCACGAAGGCTGAACTAGCAAGTTAGACTTCTAAGAACACTACATAGAGTACAACGGTCCACATTGATGCTTTGGAATTGCTCAACTCTCTCCATAGAAGAGCTTTTAACGTTTTTGAGCAATTTGAGACATAACTTGGTCTAGTCGCGTTTTTACGTTACGAAACGTGGCACGAAGGCTCAACTAGCAAGTTAGACTTCTAAGAACACTAGATAGAGTACAACGGTCCACATTGATGCTTTGGAATTGCTCAATTCTCTCCATAGAGGAGCTTTTCACGTTTTTGTCCAATTTGAGACATAACTTGGCCTAGTCGCGTCTTTACCTTACGAAACGTGGCACGAAGGCTCAACTAGCAAGTTAGACTTTTAAGAGCACTAAATAGAGTACAACGGTCGACATTGATGCTTTGGAATTGCTCAACTCTCTCCATAGAGTAGCTTTTCACGTTTTTGTTTAATTTGAGACATAACTTGGTCTATTCGCGTCTTTACCTGACGAAACATGGCACGAAGGCTCAACTAGCAAGTTAGACTTCTAAGAACACTAAATAGAGTACAACGGTCCACATTGATGCTTTGGAATTGCTGAACTCTCTCCATAGAGGAGCTTTTCTTGTTTTTGAGCAATTTGAGAAATAACTTGGTCTATTCGCGTCTTTACCTTACGAAACGTGGCACAGAGGCTCAACTAGCAAGTTAGACTTTGAAGAGCACTAAATAGAGTACAACGGTCCACATTGATCCTTTGGAATTGCTCAACTCTCTCCATAGAGGAGCTTTTCACGTTTTTGTGCAATTTCAAACATAACTTGGTCTATTCGCGTCTTTACCTTACGAAACGTGGGACGAAGGCTCAACTAGCAAGTTAGACTTCTAAGAACACTACATAGAGTACAACGGTCCACATTGATGCTTTGGAATTGCTCAATTCTCTCCATAGAGGAGCTTTTCACGTTTTTGTTTAATTTGAGACATAACTTGGTCTATTCGCGTCTTTACCTGACGAAACGTGGCACGAAGGCTCAACTAGCAAGTTAGACTTCTAAGAACACTAAATAGAGTACAACGGTCCACATTGTTGCTTTGGAATTGCTCAACTCTCTCCATAGAGGAGCTTTTCTTGTTTTTGAGCAATTTGAGACATAACTTGGTCTATTCGCGTCTTTACCTTACGAAACGTGGCACAGAGGCTCAACTAGCAAGTTAGACTTTTAAGAGCACTAAATAGAGTACAACGGTCCACATTGATCCTTTGGATTTGCTCAACTCTCTCCATAGAGGAGCTTTTCACTTTTTTGTGCAATTTGAGACATAACTTGGTCTATTCGCGTCTTTACCGTACGAAACGTGGCACGAAGGCTCAACTAGCAAATTAGACTTCTAACAACACTAAATAGAGTACAACTGTCCACATTGATGCTTTGGAATTGCTTAACTCTCTCCATAGAGGAGCTTTTCTTGTTTTTGAGCAATTTGAGACATAACTTGGTCTATTCGCGTCCTTACCTTACGAAACGTGGCACAGAGGCTAAACTAGCAAGTTAGACTTTTAAGAGCACTAAATAGAGTACAACGGTCCACATTGATCCTTTGGAATTGCTCAACTCTCTCCATAGAGGAGCTTTTCACGTTTTTGTGCAATTTCAAACATAACTTGGTCTATTCGCGTCTTTACCTTACGAAACGTGGCACGAAGGCTGAACTAGCAAGTTAGACTTCTAAGAACACTACATAGAGTACAACGGTCCACATTGATGCTTTGGAATTGCTCAACTCTCTCCATAGAAGAGCTTTTAACGTTTTTGAGCAATTTGAGACATAACTTGGTCTAGTCGCGTTTTTACGTTACGAAACGTGGCACGAAGGCTCAACTAGCAAGTTAGACTTCTAAGAACACTAGATAGAGTACAACGGTCCACATTGATGCTTTGGAATTGCTCAATTCTCTCCATAGAGGAGCTTTTCACGTTTTTGTCCAATTTGAGACATAACTTGGCCTAGTCGCGTCTTTACCTTACGAAACGTGGCACGAAGGCTCAACTAGCAAGTTAGACTTTTAAGAGCACTAAATAGAGTACAACGGTCGACATTGATGCTTTGGAATTGCTCAACTCTCTCCATAGAGGAGCTTTTCACGTTTTTTGTTTAATTTGAGACATAACTTGGTCTATTCGCGTCTTTACCTGACGAAACGTGGCACGAAGGCTCAACTAGCAAGTTAGACTTCTAAGAACACTAAATAGAGTACAACGGTCCACATTGATGCTTTGGAATTGCTGAACTCTCTCCATAGAGGAGCTTTTCTTGTTTTTGAGCAATTTGAGAAATAACTTGGTCTATTCGCGTCTTTACCTTACGAAACGTGGCACAGAGGCTCAACTAGCAAGTTAGACTTTGAAGAGCACTAAATAGAGTACAACGGTCCACATTGATCCTTTGGAATTGCTCAACTCTCTCCATAGAGGAGCTTTTCACTTTTTTGTGCAATTTGAGACATAACTTGGTCTATTCGCGTCTTTACCGTACGAAACGTGGCACGAAGGCTCAACTAGCAAATTAGACTTCTAACAACACTAAATAGAGTACAACTGTCCACATTGATGCTTTGGAATTGCTTAACTCTCTCCATAGAGGAGCTTTTCTTGTTTTTGAGCAATTTGAGACATAACTTGGTCTATTCGCGTCTTTACCTTACGAAACGTGGCACAGAGGCTAAACTAGCAAGTTAGACTTTTAAGAGCACTAAATAGAGTACAATGGTCCACATTGATCCTTTGGAATTGCTCAACTCTCTCCATAGAGGAGCTTTTCACGTTTTTGTGCAATTTCAAACATAACTTGGTCTATTCACGTCTTTACCTTACGAAACGTGGCACGAAGGCTGAACTAGCAAGTTAGACTTCTAAGAACACTACATAGAGTACAACGGTCCACATTGATGCTTTGGAATTGCTCAACTCTCTCCATAGAAGAGCTTTTCACGTTTTTGAGCAATTTGAGACATAACTTGGTCTAGTCGCGTTTTTACGTTACGAAACGTGGCACGAAGGCTCAACTAGCAAGTTAGACTTCTAAGAACACTACATAGAGTACAACGGTCCACATTGATGCTTTGGAATTGCTCAATTCTCTCCATAGAGGAGCTTTTCTTGTTTTTGAGCAATTTGAGACATAACTTGGTCTATTCGCGTCTTTACCTTACGAAACGTGGCACAGAGGCTAAACTAGCAAGTTAGACTTTTAAGAGCACTAAATAGAGTACAATGGTCCACATTGATCCTTTGGAATTGCTCAACTCTCTCCATAGAGGAGCTTTTCACGTTTTTGTGCAATTTCAAACATAACTTGGTCTATTCGCGTCTTTACCTTACGAAACGTGGCACGAAGGCTGAACTAGCAAGTTAGACTTCTAAGAACACTACATAGAGTACAACGGTCCACATTGATGCTTTGGAATTGCTCAACTCTCTCCATAGAAGAGCTTTTAACGTTTTTGAGCAATTTGAGACATAACTTGGTCTAGTCGCGTTTTTACGTTACGAAACGTGGCACGAAGGCTCAACTAGCAAGTTAGACTTCTAAGAACACTAGATAGAGTACAACGGTCCACATTGATGCTTTGGAATTTCTCAATTCTCTCCATAGAGGAGCTTTTCACGTTTTTGTCCAATTTGAGACATAACTTGGCCTAGTCGCGTCTTTACCTTACGAAACGTGGCACGAAGGCTCAACTAGCAAGTTAGACTTTTAAGAGCACTAAATAGAGTACAACGGTCGACATTGATGCTTTGGAATTGCTCAACTCTCTCCATAGAGGAGCTTTTCACGTTTTTGTTTAATTTGAGACATAACTTGGTCTATTCGCGTCTTTACCTGACGAAACGTGGCACGAAGGCTCAACTAGCAAGTTAGACTTCTAAGAACACTAAATAGAGTACAACGGTCCACATTGATGCTTTGGAATTGCTGAACTCTCTCCATAGAGGAGCTTTTCTTGTTTTTGAGCAATTTGAGAAATAACTTGGTCTATTCGCGTCTTTACCTTACGAAACGTGGCACAGAGGCTCAACTAGCAAGTTAGACTTTGAAGAGCACTAAATAGAGTACAACGGTCCACATTGATCCTTTGGAATTGCTCAACTCTCTCCATAGAGGAGCTTTTCACTTTTTTGTGCAATTTGAGACATAACTTGGTCTATTCGCGTCTTTACCGTACGAAACGTGGCACGAAGGCTCAACTAGCAAATTAGACTTCTAACAACACTAAATAGAGTACAACTGTCCACATTGATGCTTTGGAATTGCTTAACTCTCTCCATAGAGGAGCTTTTCTTGTTTTTGAGCAATTTGAGACATAACTTGGTCTATTCGCGTCTTTACCTTACGAAACGTGGCACAGAGGCTAAACTAGCAAGTTAGACTTTTAAGAGCACTAAATAGAGTACAATGGTCCACATTGATCCTTTGGAATTGCTCAACTCTCTCCATAGAGGAGCTTTTCACGTTTTTGTGCAATTTCAAACATAACTTGGTCTATTCGCGTCTTTACCTTACGAAACGTGGCACGAAGGCTGAACTAGCAAGTTAGACTTCTAAGAACACTACATAGAGTACAACGGTCCACATTGATGCTTTGGAATTGCTCAACTCTCTCCATAGAAGAGCTTTTCACGTTTTTGAGCAATTTGAGACATAACTTGGTCTAGTCGCGTTTTTACGTTACGAAACGTGGCACGAAGGCTCAACTAGCAAGTTAGACTTCTAAGAACACTACATAGAGTACAACGGTCCACATTGATGCTTTGGAATTGCTCAATTCTCTCCATAGAGGAGCTTTTCTTGTTTTTGAGCAATTTGAGACATAACTTGGTCTATTCGCGTCTTTACCTTACGAAACGTGGCACAGAGGCTAAACTAGCAAGTTAGACTTTTAAGAGCACTAAATAGAGTACAATGGTCCACATTGATCCTTTGGAATTGCTCAACTCTCTCCATAGAGGAGCTTTTCACGTTTTTGTGCAATTTCAAACATAACTTGGTCTATTCGCGTCTTTACCTTACGAAACGTGGCACGAAGGCTGAACTAGCAAGTTAGACTTCTAAGAACACTACATAGAGTACAACGGTCCACATTGATGCTTTGGAATTGCTCAACTCTCTCCATAGAAGAGCTTTTCACGTTTTTGAGCAATTTGAGACATAACTTGGTCTAGTCGCGTTTTTACGTTACGAAACGTGGCACGAAGGCTCAACTAGCAAGTTAGACTTCTAAGAACACTACATAGAGTACAACGGTCCACATTGATGCTTTGGAATTGCTCAATTCTCTCCGTAGAGGAGCTTTTCACGTTTTTGTCCAATTTGAGACATAACTTGGCCTAGTCGCGTCTTTACCTTACGAAACGTGGCACGAAGGCTCAACTAGCAAGTTAGACTTTTAAGAGCACTAAATAGAGTACAACGGTCCACATTGATGCTTTGGAATTGCTCAACTCTCTCCATAGAGGAGCTTTTCACGTTTTTGAGCAATTTGAGACATAACTTGGTCTATTCGCCTCTTTACCTTACGAAACGTGGCACGAAGGCTCAACTAGCAAGTTAGACTTTTAAGAGCACTAAATAGAGTACAACGGTCCACATTGATGCATTGGAATTGGTTTACTCTCTCCATAGAGGAGCTTTTCACGTTTTTGTGCAATTTGAGACATAACTTGGTCTATTCGCGTCTTTACCTTACGAAACGTGGCACGAAGGCTCAACTAGCAAGTTAGACTTCTAAGAACACTAAATAGAGTAGAATGGTATACATTGATGCTTTGGAATTGCTGAACTCTCTCCATAGAGGAGTTTTTCACGTTTTTGTGCAATTTGAGACATAACTTGGTCTATTCGCGTCTTTACCTTACGAAACGTGGCACGAAGGCTCAACTAGCAAATTAGACTTCTAACAACACTAAATAGAGTACAACGGTCCACATTGATGCTTTGGAATTGCTCAATTCTCTCCATAGAGGAGCTTTTCACGTTTTTGGGCAATTTGAGACATAACTTGGCCTAGTCGCGTCTTTACCTTACGAAACATGGCACAGAGGCTCAACTGTTGGATCGGATGGCACCACAAGAGGGGGGGTGAATTGTGGTCTTAATCAAATTTAGACTAAGTCACCTCTTTTTCTGTTTCAATTGAGTTTCACCCGAAGCGGAAGCAATTTAAATAAGTTGAATATAAATGTAGGCAAAGATAATCACATAAAGCAAACTTAACAACAAGAATCAAGTCAAATGACCAAAAATGAATATCACACACCAAAACAGGTTGTAATGAAGCACAAAATCAGATTCAACAAATGTATGCACAAGCTTGATTCTATCACCCTAGATGTCCAATTTCAAGTATGCAATGCAAGTATGATATGCTAAAATGAAATTGCTGTAAAGTAAAGAGGGCAAAGAGATTTATAGTGGTTCGGCTTAACCCAAGCCTACTCCACTCCCCAAGTCACCCTTGGGAATTTGAAACACTCCACTATGGCTTGTTTAACCGAGTCAAGCGGAACTCATACAACCAGTGTTTTGAAGCCAAACACTAAAACTTTACAATCAGTGTGGTTTCTAGCTCTCCACACAAACTCTTATCAACGATACACCTCAGTCTCACCGAGATCACAAATTAACAAGTTGAACTCTCAAATAGGCTCTTTATGGCAGCCGGGTAGAGAAGTAGTTTAAGCTCAAGGTATGGCTCTTTGAGTAGCTAGATATGGAAGTATTTAGGCTCAAATGAGGCTCTTAGGTAGCTGGATATGGTATGGTGAAAATCTGGACAGTTTTGTAGTATTTTAGTTGCTAGGGTTTGTAAACCTTGAATATGTAGCAACTAGCTTGAATCAAGTGATGAAGGCTCGAATGTATGAAATGAAAGTTTCAGAGTGGCCTTTTATGTTCTGGAAATCAGATTGTTCAAGCAAGAAAATGGCTCTTGAGGAAATGATAAGAATCAGGTAAGAAAGGCTCAAGAGTAACAATAAAGCTTTACTTGGCTAGAGTATATGATCTCTCTTCAAAATCAAGTATGTAATCAAGGAATGAATGAGTGAAAGAATGAAAGCTTAGAGGATGAAGAACACTTGAGAGAGAAAGAGTAATTTTCGGCCAAGTCTATGCACCATAGACAAAGAGTTAATTTTTTCTACAAATTGTGGAGTGTAAGCTCATGAAATGAGGGCCATTGGATTAGATATGAAAAATATAGACCCTTGGATCAATATAGCTGTTAGAAGGTTTAGAGAAGTGTGAAAATGATTACAACAAGTCTCTCTTTGTTGGGAGGAATAATGGCCATTAGATGAGGAAGGTTTAAAGATAGCCATTGGATAAAAAGGTGTAGTGGAAAGGTTTAATCTTGCACCAATGGATCAAAAAGATATTTTGGAGGGAAGGAATGTGGACCATTGGATGAGGAAAACCTTTGAAATAAATCACCTTCCTTTGTCTCTTTCCAAAGTGCTTTTCCAGCAAACTATATCTCTTTTGTAGCAAAAGAGGTCTTGAAAATGTGAGGCATTTATTGCATGTCTCTTCTTGCTTTTTGGCTTTAAATCTCTATTGTTGACTTGTAGCTCTTATTGGCTCCACTAATCCATTTCATGTATCCACTTCATATGCCATGTCATCACATCCATGTCATCTGCCACGTGAGTCTGTTGACTTTGACTCTGACCAGAAAGTTAACTTTACTTCAATTGGCTCCATTTAAGCTCCAATATATTCTGACTATGATTGACCACGAAAATGACTTTCTTAATCATGTTTGACCATGATTAAGTCTTCATTACAGTTCGGTTAAGGTCACCATGTTGATACTTGATCAACTTGATCATCCTACACACAATTAAACTCAAGACATGCTATGTAAGCCTTGTTAGGGCTTCTTGCAATGTTAGTCCATGTTAGTTCAATAAATCAAATTCCCATGCATTTTGGGTAGGACATATGGGTCTAAGATTTCTCATGTACATTATGGATCAAAGTTCAATCAATCATGCTTTTGTAATCACTCAAACATATATATTCAACATCAACTAGCAAGTTAGACTTTTAAGAGCACTAAATAGAGTACAACGGTCCACATTGATCCTTTGGAATTGCTCAACTCTCTCCATAGAGGAGCTTTTCACGTTTTTGTGCAATTTGAGACATAACTTGGTCTATTCGCGTCTTTACCGTACGAAACGTGGCACGAAGGCTCAACTAGCAAGTTAGACTTCTAAGAACACTAAATAGAGTATAACGGTCCACATTGATGCTTTGGAATTGCTCAACTCTCTCCATAGAGGAGCTTTTCTTGTTTTTGAGCAATTTGAGACATAACTTGGTCTATTCGCATCTTTACCTTACGAAACGTGTCACAGAGGCTCAACTAGCAAGTTAGACTTTTAAGAGCAATAAATAGAGTACAACGGTCCACATTGATCCTTTGGAATTGCTCAACTCTCTCCATAGAGGAGCTCTTCACGTTTTTGTGCAATTTGAGACATAACTTGGTCTATTCGCGTCTTTACCGTACGAAACGTGGCACGAAGGCTCAACTAGCAAATTAGACTTCTAACAACACTAAATAGAGTACAACGGTCCACATTGATGCTTTGGAATTGCTTAACTCTCTCCCTAGAGGAGCTTTTCTTGTTTTTGAGCAATTTGAGACATAACTTGGTCTATTCGCGTCTTTACCTTACGAAACGTGGCACAGAGGCTCAACTAGCAAGTTAGACTTTTAAGAGCACTAAATAGAGTACAACGGTCCACATTGATCCTTTGGAATTGCTCAACTCTCTCCATAGAGGAGCTTTTCACGTTTTTGTGCAATTTCAAACATAACTTGGTCTATTCGCGTCTTTACCTTACGAAACGTGGCACGAAGGCTCAACTAGCAAGTTAGACTTCTAAGAACACTACAAGGAGTACAACGGTCCACATTGATGCTTTGGAATTACTCAACTCTCTCCATAGAAGAGCTTTTCACGTTTTTGAGCAATTTGAGACATAACTTGGTCTATTCGCGTTTTTACCTTAGGAAACATGGCACGAAGGCTCAACTAGAAAGTTACACTGCTAAGAACACTACATAGAGTACAACGGTCCACATTGATGCTTTGGAATTGCTCAACTCTCTCCATAGAGGAGCTTTTCACGTTTTTGTGCAATTTGAGACATAACTTGGCCTATTCGCGTCTTTACCTTACGAAACGTGGCACGAAGGCTCAACTAGCAAGTTAGACTTTTAAGAGCACTAAATAGAGTACAACGGTCCACATTGATGCTTTGGAATTGCTCAACTCTCTCCATAGAGGAGCTTTTCACGTTTTTGTGCAATTTGAGACATAACTTGGTCTATTCGCGTCTTTACCTTACGAAACGTGGCACGAAGGCTCAACTAGCAAGTTAGACTTCTAAGAACACTAAATAGAGTACAACGGTCCACATTGATCCTTTGGAATTGCTCAACTCTCTCCATAGAGGAGCTTTTCACGTTTTTGTGCAATTTCAAACATAACTTGGTCTATTCGCGTCTTTACCTTACGAAACGTGGCACGAAGGTTCAACTAGCAAATTAGACTTCTAACAACACTAAATAGAGTACAACGGTCCACATTGATGCTTTGGAATTGCTCAACTCTCTCCATAGAGGAGCTTTTCTTGTTTTTGAGCAATTTGAGACATAACTTGGTATATTCGCGTCTTTACCTTACGAAATGTGGCACAGAGGCTCAACTAGCAAGTTAGACTTTTAAGAGCACTAAATAGAGTACAACGGTCCACATTGATCCTTTGGAATTGCTCAACTCTCTCCATAGAGGAGCTTTTCACGTTTTTGTGCAATTTCAAACATAACTTGGTCTATTCGCGTCTTTACCTTACGAAACGTGGCACGAAGGCTCAACTAGCAAGTTAGACTTCTAAGAACACTACAAGGAGTACAACGGTCCACATTGATGCTTTGGAATTCCTCAACTCTCTCCATAGAAGAGCTTTTCACGTTTTTGAGCAATTTGAGACATAACTTGGTCTATTCGCGTTTTTACCTTAGGAAACATGGCACGAAGGCTCAACTAGAAAGTTACACTGCTAAGAACACTACATAGAGTACAACGGTCCACATTGATGCTTTGGAATTGCTCAACTCTCTCCATAGAGGAGCTTTTCACGTTTTTGTGCAATTTGAGACATAACTTGGCCTATTCGCGTCTTTACCTTACGAAACGTGGCACGAAGGCTCAACTAGCAAGTTAGACTTTTAAGAGCACTAAATAGAGTACAACGGTCCACATTGATGCTTTGGAATTGCTCAACTCTCTCCATAGAGGAGCTTTTCACGTTTTTGTGCAATTTGAGACATAACTTGGTCTATTCGCGTCTTTACCTTACGAAACGTGGCACGAAGGCTCAACTAGCAAGTTAGACTTCTAAGAACACTAAATAGAGTACAACGGTCCACATTGATCCTTTGGAATTGCTCAACTCTCTCCATAGAGGAGCTTTTCACGTTTTTGTGCAATTTCAAACATAACTTGGTCTATTCGCGTCTTTACCTTACGAAACGTGGCACGAAGGTTCAACTAGCAAATTAGACTTCTAACAACACTAAATAGAGTACAACGGTCCACATTGATGCTTTGGAATTGCTCAACTCTCTCCATAGAGGAGCTTTTCTTGTTTTTGAGCAATTTGAGACATAACTTGGTATATTCGCGTCTTTACCTTACGAAATGTGGCACAGAGGCTCAACTAGCAAGTTAGACTTTTAAGAGCACTAAATAGAGTACAACGGTCCACATTGATCCTTTGGAATTGCTCAACTCTCTCCATAGAGGAGCTTTTCACGTTTTTGTGCAATTTGAAACATAACTTGGTCTATTCGCGTCTTTACCTTACGAAACGTGGCACGAAGGCTGAACTAGCAAGTTAGACTTCTAAGAACACTACATAGAGTACAACGGTCCACATTGATGCTTTGGAATTGCTCAACTCTCTCCATAGAAGAGCTTTTCACGTTTTTGAGCAATTTGAGACTTAACTTGGTCTAGTCACGTTTTTACCTTACGAAACGTGGCACGAAGGCTCAACTAGCAAGTTAGACTTCTAAGAACACTACATAGAGTACAACGGTCCACATTGATGCTTTGGAATTGCTCAATTCTCTCCATAGAGGAGCTTTTCACGTTTTTGTGCAATTTGAGACATAACTTGGCCTAGTCGCGTCTTTACCTTACGAAACGTGGCACGAAGGCTCAACTAGCAAGTTAGACTTTTAAGAGCACTAAATAGAGTACAACGGTCCACATTGATGCTTTGGAATTGCTTAACTCTCTCCATAGAGGAGCTTTTCACGTTTTTGTGCAATTTGAGACATAACTTGGTCTATTCGCGTCTTTACCTGACGAAACGTGGCACGAAGGCTCAACTAGCAAGTTAGACTTCTAAAAACACTAAATAGAGTACAACGGTCCACATTGATGCTTTGGAATTGCTCAACTCTCTCCATAGAGGAGCTTTTCACGTTTTTGTGCAAGTTGAAACATAACTTGGTCTATTCGCGTCTTTACCTTACGAAACGTGGCACGAAGGCTGAACTAGCAAGTTAGACTTCTAAGAACACTACATAGAGTACAACGGTCCACATTGATGCTTTGGAATTGCTCAACTCTCTCCATAGAAGAGCTTTTCACGTTTTTGAGCAATTTGAGACATAACTTGGTCTAGTCACGTTTTTACCTTACGAAACGTGGCACCAAGGCTCAACTAGCAAGTTAGACTTCTAAGAACACTACATAGAGTACAACGGTCCACATTGATGCTTTGGAATTGCTCAATTCTCTCCATAGAGGAGCTTTTCACGTTTTTGTGCAATTTGAGACATAACTTGGCCTAGTCGCGTCTTTACCTTACGAAACGTGGCACGAAGACTCAACTAGCAAGTTAGACTTTTAAGAGCACTAAATAGAGTACAACGGTCCACATTGATGCTTTGGAATTGCTCAACTCTCTCCATAGAGGAGCTTTTTTTGTTTTTGAGCAATTTGAGACATAACTTGGTCTATTCGCGTCTTTACCTTACGAAACGAGGCACAGAGGCTCAACTAGCAAGTTAGACTTTTAAGAGCACTAAATAGAGTACAACGGTCCACATTAATCCTTTGGAATTGCTCAACTCTCTCCATAGAGGAGCTTTTCCCGTTTTTGTGCAATTTCAAACATAACTCGGTCTATTCGCGTCTTTACCTTACGAAACGTGGCACGAAGGCTCAACTAGCAAGTTAGACATCTAAGAACACTAAATAGAGTACAACGGTCCACATTGATGCTTTGGAATTGCTCAACTCTCTCCATAGAAGAGCTTTTCTTGTTTTTGAGCAATTTGAGACATAACTTGGTCTATTCGCGCCTTTACCTTACGAAACGTGTCACAGAGGCTCAACTAGCAAGTTAGACTTTTAAGAGCACTAAATAGAGTACAACGGTCCACATTGATCCTTTGGAATTGCTCAACTCTCTCCATAGAGGAGCTTTTCACGTTTTTGTGCAATTTGAGACATAACTTGGCCTAGTCGCGTCTTTACCGTACGAAACGTGGCACGAAGGCTCAACTAGCAAGTTAGACTTCTAAGAACACTACAAGGAGTACAACGGTCCACATTGATGCTTTGGAATTGCTTAACTCTCTCCATAGAGGAGCTTTTCTTGTTTTTGAGCAATTTGAGACATAACTTGGTCTATTCGCGTCTTTACCTTACGAAACGTGGCACAGAGGCTCAACTAGCAAGTTAGACTTTTAAGAGCACTAAATAGAGTACAACGGTCCACATTGATCCTTTGGGATTGCTCAACTCTCTCCATAGAGGAGCTTTTCACGTTTTTGTGCAATTTCAAACATAACTTGGTCTATTCGCGTCTTTACCTTACGAAACGTGGCACGAAGGCTGAACTAGCAAGTTAGACTTCTAAGAACACTACATAGAGTACAACGGTCCACATTTATGCTTTGAAATTGCTCAACTCTCTCGATAGAAGAGCTTTTCACGTTTTTGAGCAATTTGAGACATAACTTGGTCTAGTCACGTTTTTACCTTACGAAACGTGGCACGAAGGCTCAACTAGTAAGTTAGACTTTTAAGAGCACTAAATAGAGTACAACGGTCCACATTGATCCTTTGGAATTGCTCAACTCTCTCCATAGAGGAGCTTTTCACGTTTTTGTGCAATTTGAGACATAACTTGGCCTAGTCGCGTCTTTACCGTACGAAACGTGGCACGAAGGCTCAACTAGCAAGTTAGACTTCTAAGAACACTAAATAGAGTATAACGGTCCACATTGATGCTTTGGAATTGCTCAACTCTCTCCATAGAGGAGCTTTTCTTGTTTTTGAGCAATTTGAGACATAACTTGGTCTATTCGCATCTTTACCTTACGAAACGTGTCACAGAGGCTCAACTAGCAAGTTAGACTTTTAAGAGCAATAAATAGAGTACAACGGTCCACATTGATCCTTTGGAATTGCTCAACTCTCTCCATAGAGGAGCTTTTCACGTTTTTGTGCAATTTGAGACATAACTTGGTCTATTCGCGTCTTTACCGTACGAAACGTGGCACGAAGGCTCAACTAGCAAATTAGACTTCTAACAACACTAAATAGAGTACAACGGTCCACATTGATGCTTTGGAATTGCTTAACTCTTTCCATAGAGGAGCTTTTCCCGTTTTTGTGCAATTTCAAACATAACTTGGTCTATTCGCGTCTTTACCTTACGAAACGTGGCACGAAGGCTGAACTAGCAAGTTAGACTTCTAAGAACACTAAATAGAGTACAACGGTCCCCATTGATGCTTTGGAATTGCTCAACTCTCTCCATAGAGGAGCTTTTCTTGTTTTTGAGCAATTTGAGACATAACTTGGTCTAGTCGCGTTTTTACGTTACGAAACGTGGCACGAAGGCTCAACTAGCAAGTTAGACTTCTAAGAACACTACAAGGAGTACAACGGTCCACATTGATGCTTTGGAATTACTCAACTCTCTCCATAGAAGAGCTTTTCACGTTTTTGAGCAATTTGAGACATAACTTGGTCTATTCGCGTTTTTACCTTAGGAAACATGGCACGAAGGCTCAACTAGAAAGCTACACTGCTAAGAACACTACATAGAGTACAACGGTCCACATTGATGCTTTGGAATTGCTCAACTCTCTCCATAGAGGAGCTTTTCACGTTTTTGTGCAATTTGAGACATAACTTGGCCTATTCGCGTCTTTACCTTACGAAACGTGGCACGAAGGCTCAACTAGCAAGTTAGACTTTTAAGTGCACTAAATAGAGTACAACGGTCCACATTGATGCTTTGGAATTGCTCAACTCTCTCCATAGAGCAGCTTTTCACGTTTTTGTGCAATTTGAGACATAACTTGGTCTATTCGCGTCTTTACCTTACGAAACGTGGCACGAAGGCTCAGCTAGCAAGTTAGACTTCTAAGAACACTAAATAGAGTACAACGGTCCACATTGATCCTTTGGAATTGCTCAACTCTCTCCATAGAGGAGCTTTTCACGTTTTTGTGCAATTTCAAACATAACTTGGTCTATTCGCGTCTTTACCTTACGAAACGTGGCACGAAGGCTCAACTAGCAAATTAGACTTCTAACAACACTAAATAGAGTACAACGGTCCACATTGATGCTTTGGAATTGCTTAACTCTTTCCATAGAGGAGCTTTTCCCGTTTTTGTGCAATTTCAAACATAACTTGGTCTATTCGCGTCTTTACCTTACGAAACGTGGCACGAAGGCTGAACTAGCAAGTTAGACTTCTAAGAACACTAAATAGAGTACAACGGTCCCCATTGATGCTTTGGAATTGCTCAACTCTCTCCATAGAGGAGCTTTTCTTGTTTTTGAGCAATTTGAGACATAACTTGGTCTAGTCGCGTTTTTACGTTACGAAACGTGGCACGAAGGCTCAACTAGCAAGTTAGACTTCTAAGAACACTACAAGGAGTACAACGGTCCACATTGATGCTTTGGAATTACTCAACTCTCTCCATAGAAGAGCTTTTCACGTTTTTGAGCAATTTGAGACATAACTTGGTCTATTCGCGTTTTTACCTTAGGAAACATGGCACGAAGGCTCAACTAGAAAGCTACACTGCTAAGAACACTACATAGAGTACAACGGTCCACATTGATGCTTTGGAATTGCTCAACTCTCTCCATAGAGGAGCTTTTCACGTTTTTGTGCAATTTGAGACATAACTTGGCCTATTCGCGTCTTTACCTTACGAAACGTGGCACGAAGGCTCAACTAGCAAGTTAGACTTTTAAGTGCACTAAATAGAGTACAACGGTCCACATTGATGCTTTGGAATTGCTCAACTCTCTCCATAGAGGAGCTTTTCACGTTTTTGTGCAATTTGAGACATAACTTGGTCTATTCGCGTCTTTACCTTACGAAACGTGGCACGAAGGCTCAGCTAGCAAGTTAGACTTCTAAGAACACTAAATAGAGTACAACGGTCCACATTGATCCTTTGGAATTGCTCAACTCTCTCCATAGAGGAGCTTTTCACGTTTTTGTGCAATTTCAAACATAACTTGGTCTATTCGCGTCTTTACCTTACGAAACGTGGCACGAAGGCTCAACTAGCAAATTAGACTTCTAACAACACTAAATAGAGTACAACGGTCCACATTGATGCTTTGGAATTGCTCAACTCTCTCCATAGAGGAGCTTTTCTTGTTTTTGAGCAATTTGAGACATAACTTGGTCTATTCGCGTCTTTACCTTACGAAATGTGGCACAGAGGCTCAACTAGCAAGTTAGACTTTTAAGAGCACTAAATAGAGTACAACGGTCCACATTGATCCTTTGAAATTGCTCAACTCTCTCCATAGAGGAGCTTTTCACGTTTTTGTGCAAGTTGAAACATAACTTGGTCTATTCGCGTCTTTACCTTACGAAACGTGGCACGAAGGCTGAACTAGCAAGTTAGACTTCTAAGAACACTACATAGAGTACAACGGTCCACATTGATGCTTTGGAATTGCTCAACTCTCTCCATAGAAGAGCTTTTCACGTTTTTTAGCAATTTGAGACATAACTTGGTCTAGTCACGTTTTTACCTTACGAAACGTGGCACGAAGGCTCAACTAGCAAGTTAGACTTCTAAGAACACTACATAGAGTACAACGGTCCACATTGATGCTTTGGAATTGCTCAATTCTCTCCATAGAGGAGCTTTTCACGTTTTTGTGCAATTTGAGACATAACTTGGCCTAGTCGCGTCTTTACCTTACGAAACGTGGCACGAAGGCTCAACTAGCAAGTTAGACTTTTAAGAGCACTAAATAGAGTACAACGGTCCACATTGATGCTTTGGAATTGCTCAATTCTCTCCATAGAGGAGCTTTTCCCGTTTTTGTGCAATTTCAAACATAACTCGGTCTATTCGCGTCTTTACCTTACGAAACGTGGCACGAAGGCTCAACTAGCATGTTAGACATCTAAGAACACTAAATAGAGTACAACGGTCCACATTGATGCTTTGGAATTGCTCAACTCTCTCCATAGAAGAGCTTTTCTTGTTTTTGAGCAATTTGAGACATAACTTGGTCTATTCGCGCCTTTACCTTACGAAACGTGTCACAGAGGCTCAACTAGCAAGTTAGACTTTTAAGAGCACTAAATAGAGTACAACGGTCCACATTGATCCTTTGGAATTGCTCAACTCTCTCCATAGAGGAGCTTTTCACGTTTTTGTGCAATTTGAGACATAACTTGGTCTATTCGCGTCTTTACCGTACGAAACGTGGCACGAAGGCTCAACTAGCAAATTAGACTTCTAACAACACTAAATTGAGTACAACGGTCCACATTGATGCTTTGGAATTGCTTAACTCTCTCCGTAGAGGAGCTTTTCTTGTTTTTGAGCAATTTGAGACATAACTTGGTCTATTCGCGTCTTTACCTTACGAAACGTGGCACAGAGGCTCAACTAGCAAGTTAGACTTTTAAGAGCACTAAATAGAGTACAACGGTCCACATTGATCCTTTGGAATTGCTCAACTCTCTCCATAGAGGAGCTTTTCACGTTTTTGTGCAATTTCAAACATAACTTGGTCTATTCGCGTCTTTACCTTACGAAACGTGGCACGAAGGCTGAACTAGCAAGTTAGACTTCTAAGAACACTACATAGAGTACAACGGTCGACATTGATGCTTTGGAATTGCTCAACTCTCTCCATAGAAGAGCTTTTCACGTTTTTGAGCAATTTGAGACATAACTTGGTCTAGTCACGTTTTTACCTTACGAAATGTGGCACGAAGGCTCAACTAGCAATTTAGACTTCTAAGAACACTACATAGAGTACAACGGTCCACATTGATGCTTTGGAATTGCTCAATTCTCTCCATGGAGGAGCTTTTCACGTTTTTGTGCAATTTGAGACATAACTTGGCCTAGTCGCGTCTTTACCTTACGAAACGTGGCACGAAGGCTCAACTAGCAAGTTAGACTTTTAAGAGCACTAAATAGAGTACAACAGTCCACATTGATGCTTTGGAATTGCTCAACTCTCTCCATAGAGGAGCTTTTCACGTTTTTGTGCAATTTGGGACATAACTTGGTCTATTCGCGTCTTTACCTGACGAAACGTGGCACGAAGGCTCAACTAGCAAGTTAGACTTCTAAAAACACTAAATAGAGTACAACGGTCCACATTGATGCTTTGGAATTGCTCAACTCTCTCCATAGAGGAGCTTTTCTTGTTTTTGAGCAATTTGAGACATAACTTGGTCTATTCGCGTCTTTACCTTACGAAACGTGGCACAGAGGCTCAACTAGCAAGTTAGACTTTTAAGAGCACTAAATAGAGTACAAAGGTCGACATTAATCCTTTGGAATTGCTCAACTCTCTCCATAGAGGAGCTTTTCCCGTTTTTGTGCAATTTCAAACATAACTTGGTCTATTCGCGTCTTTACCTTACGAAACGTGGCACGAAGGCTCAACTAGCAAGTTAGACTTCTAAGAACACTAAATAGAGTACAACGGTCCACATTGATGCTTTGGAATTGCTCAACTCTCTCCATAGAAGAGCTTTTCTTGTTTTTGACCAATTTGAGACATAACTTGGTCTATTCGCGCCTTTACCTTACGAAACGTGTCACAGAGGCTCAACTAGCAAGTTAGACTTTTAAGAGCACTAAATAGAGTACAACGGTCCACATTGATCCTTTGGAATTGCTCAACTCTCTCCATAGAGGAGCTTTTCACGTTTTTGTGCAATTTGAGACATAACTTGGTCTATTCGCGTCTTTACCGTACGAAACGTGCCACGAAGGCTCAACTAGCAAATTAGACTTCTAAGAACACTACAAGGAGTACAACGGTCCACATTGATGCTTTGGAATTACTCAACTCTCTCCATAGAAGAGCTTTTCACGTTTTTGAGCAATTTGAGACATAACTTGGTCTATTCGCGTCTTTACCTTACGAAACGTGGCACAGAGGCTCAACTAGCAAGTTAGACTTTTAAGAGCACTAAATAGAGTACAACGGTCCACATTGATCCTTTGGAATTGCTCAATTCTCTCCATAGAGGAGCTTTTCACGTTTTTGTGCAATTTCAAACATAACTTGGTCTATTCGCGTCTTTACCTTACGAAACGTGGCACGAAGGCTCAACTAGCAAGTTAGACTTCTAAGAACACTACATAGAGTACAACGGTCCACATTGATGCTTTGGAATTACTCAACTCTCTCCATAGAAGAGCTTTTCACGTTTTTGAGCAATTTGAGACATAACTTGGTCTATTCACGTTTTTTACCTTACGAAACGTGGCACGAAGGCTCAACTAGCAAATTAGACTTCTAACAACACTAAATAGAGTACAACGGTCCACATTGATGCTTTGGAATTGCTCAATTCTCTCCATAGAGGAGCTTTTCACGTTTTTGTGCAATTTGAGACATAACTTGGTCTATTCGCGTCTTTACCGTACGAAACGTGCCACGAAGGCTCAACTAGCAAATTAGACTTCTAAGAACACTACAAGGAGTACAACGGTCCACATTGATGCTTTGGAATTACTCAACTCTCTCCATAGAAGAGCTTTTCACGTTTTTGAGCAATTTGAGACATAACTTGGTCTATTCGCGTCTTTACCTTACGAAACGTGGCACAGAGGCTCAACTAGCAAGTTAGACTTTTAAGAGCACTAAATAGAGTACAACGGTCCACATTGATCCTTTGGAATTGCTCAATTCTCTCCATAGAGGAGCTTTTCACGTTTTTGTGCAATTTCAAACATAACTTGGTCTATTCGCGTCTTTACCTTACGAAACGTGGCACGAAGGCTCAACTAGCAAGTTAGACTTCTAAGAACACTACATAGAGTACAACGGTCCACATTGATGCTTTGGAATTACTCAACTCTCTCCATAGAAGAGCTTTTCACGTTTTTGAGCAATTTGAGACATAACTTGGTCTATTCACGTTTTTTACCTTACGAAACGTGGCACGAAGGCTCAACTAGCAAGTTAGACTTCTAAGAACACTACATAGAGTACAACGGTCCACATTGATGCTTTGGAATTGCTCAACTCTCTCCATAGAGGAGCTTTTCACGTTTTTGTGCAATTTGAGACATCACTTGGTCTATTCGCGTCTTTACCTTACGAAACGTGGCACGAAGGCTCAACTAGCAAGTTAGACTTCTAAGAACACTAAATAGAGTACAACGGTCCACATTGATGCTTTGGAATTGCTCAACTCTCTCCATAGAGGAGCTTTTCTTGTTTTTGAGCAATTTGAGACATAACTTGGTCTATTCGCGTCTGTACCTTACGAAACGTGGCACAGAGGCTCAACTAGCAAGTTAGACTTTTAAGAGCACTAAATAGAGTACAACGGTCCACATTAATCCTTTGGAATTGCTCAACTCTCTCCATAGAGGAGCTTTTCCCGTTTTTGTGCAATTTCAAACATAACTTGGTCTATTCGCGTCTTTACCTTACGAAACGTGGCACGAAGGCTGAACTAGCAAGTTAGACTTCTAAGAACACTAAATAGAGTACAACGGTCCCCATTGATGCTTTGGAATTGCTCAACTCTCTCCATAGAGGAGCTTTTCTTGTTTTTGAGCAATTTGAGACATAACTTGGTCTAGTCGCGTTTTTACGTTACGAAACGTGTCACAGAGGCTCAACTAGCAAGTTAGACTTCTAAGAGCACTACAAGGAGTACAACGGTCCACATTGATGCTTTGGAATTACTCAACTCTCTCCATAGAAGAGCTTTTCACGTTTTTGTGCAATTTGAGACATAACTTGGTCTATTCGCGTCTTTACCTTACGAAACGTGGCACGAAGGCTCAACTAGCAAGTTAGACTTCTAAGAACACTACATAGAGTACAACGGTCCACATTGATGCTTTGGAATTACTCAACTCTCTCCATAGAGGAGCTTTTCACGTTTTTGTGCAATTTGAGACATAACTTGGTCTATTCGCGTCTTTACCTTACGAAACGTGGCACGAAGGCTCAACTAGCAAGTTAGACTTTTAAGAGCACTAAATAGAGTACAACGGTCCACATTGATCCTTTGGAATTGCTCAATTCTCTCCATAGAGGAGCTTTTCACGTTTTTGTGCAATTTCAAACATAACTTGGTCTATTCGCGTCTTTACCTTACGAAACGTGGCACGAAGGCTCAACTAGCAAGTTAGACTTCTAAGAACACTACATAGAGTACAACGGTCCACATTGATGCTTTGGAATTACTCAACTCTCTCCATAGAAGAGCTTTTCACGTTTTTGAGCAATTTGAGACATAACTTGGTCTATTCACGTTTTTTACCTTACGAAACGTGGCACGAAGGCTCAACTAGCAAGTTAGACTTCTAAGAACACTACATAGAGTACAACGGTCCACATTGATGCTTTGGAATTGCTCAACTCTCTCCATAGAGGAGCTTTTCACGTTTTTGTGCAATTTCAGACATCACTTGGTCTATTCGCGTCTTTACCTTACGAAACGTGGCACGAAGGCTCAACTAGCAAGTTAGACTTCTAAGAACACTAAATAGAGTACAACGGTCCACATTGATGCTTTGGAATTGCTCAACTCTCTCCATAGAGGAGCTTTTCTTGTTTTTGAGCAATTTGAGACATAACTTGGTCTATTCGCGTCTGTACCTTACGAAACGTGGCACAGAGGCTCAACTAGCAAGTTAGACTTTTAAGAGCACTAAATAGAGTACAACGGTCCACATTAATCCTTTGGAATTGCTCAACTCTCTCCATAGAGGAGCTTTTCCCGTTTTTGTGCAATTTCAAACATAACTTGGTCTATTCGCGTCTTTACCTTACGAAACGTGGCACGAAGGCTGAACTAGCAAGTTAGACTTCTAAGAACACTAAATAGAGTACAACGGTCCCCATTGATGCTTTGGAATTGCTCAACTCTCTCCATAGAGGAGCTTTTCTTGTTTTTGAGCAATTTGAGACATAACTTGGTCTAGTCACGTTTTTACGTTACGAAACGTGTCACAGAGGCTCAACTAGCAAGTTAGACTTCTAAGAGCACTACAAGGAGTACAACGGTCCACATTGATGCTTTGGAATTACTCAACTCTCTCCATAGAAGAGCTTTTCACGTTTTTGTGCAATTTGAGACATAACTTGGTCTATTCGCGTCTTTACCTTACGAAACGTGGCACGAAGGCTCAACTAGCAAGTTAGACTTCTAAGAACACTACATAGAGTACAACGGTCCACATTGATGCTTTGGAATTACTCAACTCTCTCCATAGAGGAGCTTTTCACGTTTTTGTGCAATTTGAGACATAACTTGGTCTATTCGCGTCTTTACCTTACGAAACGTGGCACGAAGGCTCAACTAGCAAGTTAGACTTCTAAGAACACTAAATAGAGTACAACGGTCCACATTGATGCTTTGGAATTACTCAACTCTCTCCATAGAAGAGCTTTTCACGTTTTTGAGCAATTTGAGACATAACTTGGTCTATTCGCGTTTTTACCTTACGAAACGTGGCACGAAGGCTCAACTAGCAAGTTAGACTTCTAAGAACACTACATAGAGTACAACGGTCCACATTGATGCTTTGGAATTGCTCAAATCTCTCCATAGATGAGCTTTTCACGTTTTTGTGCAATTTGAGACATAACTTGGCCTATTCGCGTCTTTACCTTACGAAACGTGGCACGAAGGCTCAACTAGCAAGTTAGACTTTTAAGAGCACTAAATAGAGTACAACAGTCCACATTGATGCTTTGGAATTGCTCAACTCTCTCCATAGAGGAGCTTTTCACGTTTTTGTGCAATTTGAGACATAACTTGGTCTATTCGCGTCTTTACCTTACGAAACGTGGCACGAAGGCTCAACTAGCAAGTTAGACTTCTAAGAACACTAAATAGAGTACAACGGTCCACATTGATGCTTTGGAATTGCTGAACTCTCTCCATAGAGGAGCTTTTCTTGTTTTTGAGCAATTTGAGACATAACTTGGTCTATTCGCATCTTTACCTTACGAAACGTGGCACAGAGGCTCAACTAGCAAGTTAGACTTTTAAGAGCACTAAAAAGAGTACAACGGTCCACATTGATCCTTTGGAATTGCTCAACTCTCTCCATAGAGGAGCTTTTCACGTTTTTGTGCAATTTCAAACATAACTTGGTCTATTCGCGTCTTTACCTTACGAAACGTGGCACGAAGGCTCAACTAGCAAGTTAGACTTCTAAGAACACTACATAGAGTACAACGGTCCACATTGATGCTTTGGAATTACTCAACTCTCTCCATAGAAGAGCTTTTCACGTTTTTGAGCAATTTGAGACATAACTTGGTCTATTCACGTTTTTACCTTACGAAACGTGGCACGAAGGCTCAACTAGCAAGTTAGACTTCTAAGAACACTACATAGAGTACAACGGTCCACATTGATGCTTTGGAATTACTCAACTCTCTCCGTAGAGGAGCTTTTCACGTTTTTGTGCAATTTGAGACATAACTTGGTCTATTCGCGTCTTTACCTTACGAAACGTGGCACGAAGGCTCAACTAGCAAGTTAGACTTCTAAGAACACTACATAGAGTACAACGGTCCACATTGATGCTTTGGAATTACTCAACTCTCTCCATAGAAGAGCTTTTCATGTTTTTGAGCAATTTGAGACATAACTTGGTCTATTCACGTTTTTACCTTACGAAACGTGGCACGAAGGCTCAACTAGCAAGTTAGACTTCTAAGAACACTACATAGAGTACGACGGTCCACATTGATGCTTTGGAATTGCTCAACTCTCTCCATAGAGGAGCTTTTCACGTTTTTGTGCAATTTGAGACATCACTTGGTCTATTCGCGTCTTTACCTTACGAAACGTGGCACGAAGGCTCAACTAGCAAGTTAGACTTCTAAGAACACTACATAGAGTACAACGGTCCACATTGATACTTTGGAATTGCTCAACTCTCTCCATAGAGGTGCTTTTCTTGTTTTTGAGCAATTTGAGACATAACTTGGTCTATTCGCGTCTGTACCTTACGAAACGTGGCACAGAGGCTCAACTAGCAAGTTAGACTTTTAAGAGCACTAAAAAGAGTACAACGGTCCACATTGATCCTTTGGAATTGCTCAACTCTCTCCATAGAGGAGCTTTTCACGTTTTTGTGCAATTTCAAACATAACTTGGTCTATTCGCGTCTTTACCTTACGAAACGTGGCACGAAGGCTGAACTAGCAAGTTAGACTTCTAAGAACACTACATAGAGTACAACGGTCGACATTGATGCTTTGGAATTGCTCAACTCTCTCCATAGAAGTGCTTTTCACGTTTTTGAGCAATTTGAGACATAACTTGGTCTAGTCACGTTTTTACCTTACGAAACGTGGCACGAAGGCTCAACTAGCAATTTAGACTTCTAAGAACACTACATAGAGTACAACGGTCCACATTGATGCTTTGGAATTGCTCAATTCTCTCCATAGAGGAGCTTTTCACGTTTTTGTGCAATTTGAGACATAACTTGGCCTAGTCGCGTCTTTACCATACGAAACGTGGCACGAAGGCTCAACTAGCAAGTTAGACTTTTAAGAGCACTAAATAGAGTACAACGGTCCACATTGATGCTTTGGAATTGCTCAACTCTCTCCATAGAGGAGCTTTTCACGTTTTTGTGCAATTTGGGACATAACTTGGTCTATTCGCGTCTTTACCTGACGAAACGTGGCACGAAGGCTCAACTAGCAAGTTAGACTTCTAAAAACACTAAATAGAGTACAACGGTCCACATTGATGCTTTGGAATTGCTGAACTCTCTCCATAGAGGAGCTTTTCTTGTTTTTGAGCAATTTGAGACATAACTTGGTCTATTCGCGTCTTTACCTTACGAAACGAGGCACAGAGGCTCAACTAGCAAGTTAGACTTTTTAGAGCACTAAATAGAGTACAACGGTCCACATTAATCCTTTGGAATTGCTCAACTCTCTCCATAGAGGAGCTTTTCCCGTTTTTGTGCAATTTCAAACATAACTTGGTCTATTCGCGTCTTTACCTTACGAAACGTGGCACGAAGGCTCAACTAGCAAGTTAGACTTCTAAGAACACTAAATAGAGTACAACGGTCCACATTGATGCTTTGGAATTGCTCAACTCTCTCCATAGAAGAGCTTTTCTTGTTTTTGAGCAATTTGAGACATAACTTGGTCTATTCGCGCCTTTACCTTACGAAACGTGTCACAGAGGCTCAACTAGCAAGTTAGACTTTTAAGAGCACTAAATAGAGTACAACGGTCCACATTGATCCTTTGGAATTGCTCAACTCTCTCCAGAGAGGAGCTTTTCACGTTTTTGTGCAATTTGAGACATAACTTGGTCTATTCGCGTCTTTACCGTACGAAACGTGGCACGAAGGCTCAACTAGCAAATTAGACTTCTAACAACACTAAATAGAGTACAACGGTCCACATTGATGCTTTGGAATTGCTTAACTCTCTCCATAGAGGAGCTTTTCTTGTTTTTGAGCAATTTGAGACATAACTTGGTCTATTCGCGTCTTTACCTTACGAAACGTGGCCCTGAGGCTCAACTAGCAAGTTAGACTTTTAAGAGCACTAAATAGAGTACAACGGTCCACATTGATCCTTTGGAATTGCTCAATTCTCTCCATAGAGGAGCTTTTCACGTTTTTGTGCAATTTCAAACATAACTTGGTCTATTCGCGTCTTTACCTTACGAAACGTGGCACGAAGGCTCAACTAGCAAGTTAGACTTCTAAGAACACTACATAGAGTACAACGGTCCACATTGATGCTTTGGAATTACTCAACTCTCTCCATAGAAGAGCTTTTCACGTTTTTGAGCAATTTGAGACATAACTTGGTCTATTCACGTTTTTACCTTACGAAACGTGGCACGAAGGCTCAACTAGCAAGTTAGACTTCTAAGAACACTACATAGAGTACAACGGTCCACATTGATGCTTTGGAATTGCTCAACTCTCTCCATAGAGGAGCTTTTCACGTTTTTGTGCAATTTGAGACATCACTTGGTCTATTCGCATCTTTACCTTACGAAACGTGGCACGAAGGCTCAACTAGCAAGTTAGACTTCTAAGAACACTAAATAGAGTACAATGGTCCACATTGATGCTTTGGAATTGCTCAACTCTCTCCATAGAGGAGCTTTTCTTGTTTTTGAGCAATTTGAGACATAACTTGGTCTATTCGCGTCTGTACCTTACGAAACGTGGCACAGAGGCTCAACTAGCAAGTTAGACTTTTAAGAGCACTAAATAGAGTACAACGGTCCACATTAATCCTTTGGAATTGCTCAACTCTCTCCATAGAGGAGCTTTTCCCGTTTTTGTGCAATTTCAAACATAACTTGGTCTATTCGCGTCTTTACCTTACGAAACGTGGCACGAAGGCTGAACTAGCAAGTTAGACTTCTAAGAACACTAAATAGAGTACAACGGTCCCCATTGATGCTTTGGAATTGCTCAACTCTCTCCATAGAGGAGCTTTTCTTGTTTTTGAGCAATTTGAGACATAACTTGGTCTAGTCACGTTTTTACGTTACGAAACGTGTCACAGAGGCTCAACTAGCAAGTTAGACTTCTAAGAGCACTACAAGGAGTACAACGGTCCACATTGATGCTTTGGAATTACTCAACTCTCTCCATAGAAGAGCTTTTCACGTTTTTGTGCAAGTTGAGACATAACTTGGTCTATTCGCGTCTTTACCTTACGAAACGTGGCACGAAGGCTCAACTAGCAAGTTAGACTTTTTAGAGCACTAAATAGAGTACAACGGTCCACATTAATCCTTTGGAATTGCTCAACTCTCTCCATAGAGGAGCTTTTCCCGTTTTTGTGCAATTTCAAACATAACTTGGTCTATTCGCGTCTTTACCTTACGAAACGTGGCACGAAGGCTCAACTAGCAAGTTAGACTTCTAAGAACACTAAATAGAGTACAACGGTCCACATTGATGCTTTGGAATTGCTCAACTCTCTCCATAGAAGAGCTTTTCACGTTTTTGAGCAATTTGAGACATAACTTGGTCTATTCGCGCCTTTACCATACGAAACGTGGCACGAAGGCTCAACTAGCAAGTTAGACTTCTAAGAACACTACATAGAGTACAACGGTCCACATTGATGCTTTGGAATTGCTCAACTCTCTCCATAGAGGAGCTTTTCACGTTTTTGTGCAATTTGAGACATAACTTGGCCTATTCGCGTCTTTACCTTACGAAACGTGGCACGAAGGCTCAACTAGCAAGTTAGACTTTTAAGAGCACTAAATAGAGTACAACGGTCCACATTGATGCTTTGAAATTGCTCAACTCTCTCCATAGAGGAGCTTTTCACGTTTTTGTGCAATTTGAGACATAACTTGGTCTATTCGCGTCTTTACCTTACGAAACGTGGCACGAAGGCTCAACTAGCAAGTTAGACTTCTAAGAACACTAAATAGAGTACAATGGTCCACATTGATGCTTTGGAATTGCTGAACTCTCTCCATAGAGGAGCTTTTCTTGTTTTTGAGCAATTTGAGACATAACTTGGTCTATTCGCGTCTTTACCTTACGAAACGTGGCACAGAGGCTCAACTAGCAAGTTAGACTTTTAAGAGCACTAAAAAGAGTACAACGGTCGACATTGATCCTTTGGAATTGCTCAACTCTCTCCATAGAGGAGCTTTTCACGTTTTTGTGCAATTTCAAACATAACTTGGTCTATTCGCGTCTTTACCTTACGAAACGTGGCACGAAGGCTCAACTAGCAAGTTAGACTTCTAAGAACACTACATAGAGTACAACGGTCCACATTGATGCTTTGGAATTACTCAACTCTCTCCATAGAAGAGCTTTTCACGTTTTTGAGCAATTTGAGACATAACTTGGTCTATTCACGTTTTTACCTTACGAAACGTGGCACGAAGGCTCAACTAGCAAGTTAGACTCCTAAGAACACTACATAGAGTACAACGGTCCACATTGATGCTTTGGAATTACTCAACTCTCTCCGTAGAGGAGCTTTTCACGTTTTTGTGCAATTTGAGACATAACTTGGTCTATTCGCGTCTTTACCTTACGAAACGTGGCACGAAGGCTCAACTAGCAAGTTAGACTTCTAAGAACACTACATAGAGTACAACGGTCCACATTGATGCTTTGGAATTACTCAACTCTCTCCGTAGAAGAGCTTTTCACGTTTTTGAGCAATTTGAGACATAACTTGGTCTATTCACGTTTTTACCTTACGAAACGTGGCACGAAGGCTCAACTAGCAAGTTAGACTTCTAAGAACACTACATAGAGTACAACGGTCCACATTGATGCTTTGGAATTGCTCAACTCTCTCCATAGAGGAGCTTTTCACGTTTTTGTGCAATCTGAGACATCACTTGGTCTATTCGCGTCTTTACCTTACGAAACGTGGCACGAAGGCTCAACTAGCAAGTTAGACTTCTAAGAACACTAAATAGAGTACAACGGTCCACATTGATGCTTTGGAATTGCTCAACTCTCTCCATAGAGGAGCTTTTCTTGTTTTTGAGCAATTTGAGACATAACTTGGTCTATTCGCGTCTGTACCTTACGAAACGTGGCACAGAGGCTCAACTAGCAAGTTAGACTTTTAAGAGCACTAAAAAGAGTACAACGGTCCACATTGATCCTTTGGAATTGCTCAACTCTCTCCATAGAGGAGCTTTTCACGTTTTTGTGCAATTTCAAACATAACTTGGTCTATTCGCGTCTTTACCTTACGAAACGTGGCACGAAGGCTCAACTAGCAAGTTAGACTTCTAAGAACACTACATAGAGTACAACGGTCCACATTGATGCTTTGGAATTACTCAACTCTCTCCATAGAAGAGCTTTTCACGTTTTTGAGCAATTTGAGACATAACTTGGTCTATTCACGTTTTTACCTTACGAAACGTGGCACGAAGGCTCAACTAGCAAGTTAGACTTCTAAGAACACTACATAGAGTACAACGGTCCACATTGATGCTTTGGAATTACTCAACTCTCTCCGTAGAGGAGCTTTTCACGTTTTTGTGCAATTTGAGACATAACTTGGTCTATTCGCGTCTTTACCTTACGAAACGTGGCACGAAGGCTCAACTAGCAAGTTAGACTTCTAAGAACACTACATAGAGTACAACGGTCCACATTGATGCTTTGGAATTACTCAACTCTCTCCATAGAAGAGCTTTTCACGTTTTTGAGCAATTTGAGACATAACTTGGTCTATTCACGTGTTTACCTTACGAAACGTGGCACGAAGGCTCAACTAGCAAGTTAGACTTCTAAGAACACTAAATAGAGTACAACGGTCCACATTGATGCTTTGGAATTGCTCAACTCTCTCCATAGAGGAGCTTCTCTTGTTTTTGAGCAATTTGAGACATAAGTTGGTCTATTCGCGCCTTTACCTTACGAAACGTGTCACAGAGGCTCAACTAGCAAGTTAGACTTTTAAGAGCACTAAAAAGAGTACAACGGTCCACATTGATCCTTTGGAATTGCTCAACTCTCTCCATAGAGGAGCTTTTCACGTTTTTGTGCAATTTCAAACATAACTTGGTCTATTCGCGTCTTTACCTTACGAAACGTGGCACGAAGGCTCAACTAGCAAGTTAGACTTCTAAGAACACTACATAGAGTACAACGGTCCACATTGATGCTTTGGAATTACTCAACTCTCTCCATAGAAGAGCTTTTCACGTTTTTGAGCAATTTGAGACATAACTTGGTCTATTCACGTTTTTACCTTACGAAACGTGGCACGAAGGCTCAACTAGCAAGTTAGACTTCTAAGAACACTACATAGAGTACAACGGTCCACATTGATGCTTTGGAATTACTCAACTCTCTCCGTAGAGGAGCTTTTCACGTTTTTGTGCAATTTGAGACATAACTTGGTCTATTCGCGTCTTTACCTTACGAAACGTGGCACGAAGGCTCAACTAGCAAGTTAGACTTCTAAGAACACTACATAGAGTACAACGGTCCACATTGATGCTTTGGAATTACTCAACTCTCTCCGTAGAAGAGCTTTTCACGTTTTTGAGCAATTTGAGACATAACTTGGTCTATTCACGTTTTTACCTTACGAAACGTGGCACGAAGGCTCAACTAGCAAGTTAGACTTCTAAGAACACTACATAGAGTACAACGGTCCACATTGATGCTTTGGAATTGCTCAACTCTCTCCATAGAGGAGCTTTTCACGTTTTTGTGCAATCTGAGACATCACTTGGTCTATTCGCGTCTTTACCTTACGAAACGTGGCACGAAGGCTCAACTAGCAAGTTAGACTTCTAAGAACACTAAATAGAGTACAACGGTCCACATTGATGCTTTGGAATTGCTCAACTCTCTCCATAGAGGAGCTTTTCTTGTTTTTGAGCAATTTGAGACATAACTTGGTCTATTCGCGTCTGTACCTTACGAAACGTGGCACAGAGGCTCAACTAGCAAGTTAGACTTTTAAGAGCACTAAAAAGAGTACAACGGTCCACATTGATCCTTTGGAATTGCTCAACTCTCTCCATAGAGGAGCTTTTCACGTTTTTGTGCAATTTCAAACATAACTTGGTCTATTCGCGTCTTTACCTTACGAAACGTGGCACGAAGGCTCAACTAGCAAGTTAGACTTCTAAGAACACTACATAGAGTACAACGGTCCACATTGATGCTTTGGAATTACTCAACTCTCTCCATAGAAGAGCTTTTCACGTTTTTGAGCAATTTGAGACATAACTTGGTCTATTCACGTTTTTACCTTACGAAACGTGGCACGAAGGCTCAACTAGCAAGTTAGACTTCTAAGAACACTACATAGAGTACAACGGTCCACATTGATGCTTTGGAATTACTCAACTCTCTCCGTAGAGAAGCTTTTCACGTTTTTGTGCAATTTGAGACATAACTTGGTCTATTCGCGTCTTTACCTTACGAAACGTGGCACGAAGGCTCAACTAGCAAGTTAGACTTCTAAGAACACTACATAGAGTACAACGGTCCACATTGATGCTTTGGAATTACTCAACTCTCTCCATAGAAGAGCTTTTCACGTTTTTGAGCAATTTGAGACATAACTTGGTCTATTCACGTGTTTACCTTACGAAACGTGGCACGAAGGCTCAACTAGCAAGTTAGACTTCTAAGAACACTAAATAGAGTACAACGGTCCACATTGATGCTTTGGAATTGCTCAACTCTCTCCATAGAGGAGCTTCTCTTGTTTTTGAGCAATTTGAGACATAAGTTGGTCTATTCGCGCCTTTACCTTACGAAACGTGTCACAGAGGCTCAACTAGCAAGTTAGACTTTTAAGAGCACTAAATAGAGTACAACGGTCCATATTGATCCTTTGGAATTGCTCAACTCTCTCCATAGAGGAGCTTTTCACGTTTTTGTGCAATTTGAGACATAACTTGGTCTATTCGCGTCTTTACCGTACGAAACGTGGCACGAAGGCTCAACTAGCAAATTAGACTTCTAACAACACTAAATAGAGTACAACGGTCCACATTGATGCTTTGGAATTGCTTAACTCTCTCCATAGAGGAGCTTTTCTTGTTTTTGAGCAATTCGAGACATAACTTGGTCTATTCGCGTCTTTACCTTACGAAACGTGGCACAGAGGCTCAACTAGCAAGTTAGACTTTTAAGAGCACTAAATAGAGTACAACGGTCCACATTGATCCTTTGGAATTGCTCAACTCTCTCCATAGAGGAGCTTTTCACGTTTTTGTGCAATTTCAAACATAACTTGGTCTATTCGCGTCTTTACCTTACGAAACGTGGCACGAAGGCTCAACTAGCAAGTTAGACTTCTAAGAACACTACATAGAGTACAACGGTCGACATTGATGCTTTGGAATTACTCAACTCTCTCCATAGAAGAGCTTTTCACGTTTTTGAGCAATTTGAGACATAACTTGGTCTATTCGCGTTTTTACCTTACGAAACGTGGCACGAAGGCTCAACTAGCAAGTTAGACTTCTAAGAACACTACATAGAGTACAACGGTCCACATTGATGCTTTGGAATTGCTCAACTCTCTCCATAGAGGAGCTTTTCACGTTTTTGTGCAATTTGAGACATAACTTGGCCTATTCGCGTCTTTACCTTACGAAACGTGGCACGAAGGCTCAACTAGCAAGTTAGACTTTTAAGAGCACTAAATAGAGTACAACGGTCCACATTGATGCTTTGGAATTGCTCAACTCTCTCCATAGAGGAGCTTTTCACGTTTTTGTGCAATTTGAGACATAACTTGGTCTATTCGCGTCTTTACCTTACGAAACGTGGCACGAAGGCTCAACTAGCAAGTTAGACTTCTAAGAACACTACATAGAGTACAACGGTCCACATTGATGCTTTGTAATTACTCCACTCTCTCCATAGAAGAGCTTTTCACGTTTTTGAGCAATTTGAGACATAACTTGGTCTATTCGCGTTTTTACCTTACGAAACGTGGCACGAAGGCTCAACTAGCAAGTTAGACTTCTAAGAACACTACATAGAGTACAACGGTCCACATTGATGCTTTGGAATTGCTCAACTCTCTCCATAGAGGAGCTTTTCACGTTTTTGTGCAATTTGAGACATAACTTGGTCTATTCGCGTCTTTACCTTATGAAACGTGGCACGAAGGCTCAACTAGCAAGTTAGACTTCTAAGAACACTAAATAGAGTACAACGGTCCACATTGATGCTTTGGAATTGCTTAACTCTCTCCATAGAGGAGCTTTTCACGTTTTTGTGCAATTTGAGACATAACTTGGTCTATTCGCGTCTTTACCTTACGAAACGTGGCACGAAGGCTCAACTAGCAAGTTAGACTTCTAAGAACACTAAATAGAGTACAACGGTCCACATTGATGCTTTGGAATTGCTTAACTCTCTCCATAGAGGAGCTTTTCTTGTTTTTGAGCAATTTGAGACATAACTTGGTCTATTCGCATCTTTACCTTACGAAACGTGGCACAGAGGCTCAACTAGCAAGTTAGACTTTTAAGAGCACTAAATAGAGTACAGCGGTCCACATTGATCCTTTGGAATTGCTCAACTCTCTCCATAGAGGAGCTTTTCACGTTTTTGTGCAATTTCAAACATAACTTGGTCTATTCGCGTCTTTACCTTACGAAACGTGGCACGAAGGCTCAACTAGCAAGTTAGACTTCTAAGAACACTACATAGAGTACAACGGTCCACATTGATGCTTTGGAATTACTCAACTCTCTCCATAGAAGAGCTTTTCACATTTTTGAGCAATTTGAGACATAACTTGGTCTATTCACGTTTTTACCTTACGAAACGTGGCACGAAGGCTCAACTAGCAAGTTAGACTTCTAAGAACACTACATAGAGTACAACGGTCCACATTGATGCTTTGGAATTACTCAACTCTCTCCGTAGAGGAGCTTTTCACGTTTTTGTGCAATTTGAGACATAACTTGGTCTATTCGCGTCTTTACCTTACGAAACGTGGCACGAAGGCTCAACTAGCAAGTTAGACTTTTAAGAGCACTAAATAGAGTACAACGGTCCACATTGATGCTTTGGAATTGCTCAACTCTCTCCATAGAGGAGCTTTTCACGTTTTTGTGCAATTTGAGACATAACTTGGTCTATTCGCGTCTTTACCTTACGAAACGTGGCACGAAGGCTCAACTAGCAAGTTAGACTTCTAAGAACACTAAATAGAGTACAACGGTCCACATTGATGCTTTGGAATTGCTTAACTCTCTCCATAGAGGAGCTTTTCACGTTTTTGTGCAATTTGAGACATAACTTGGTCTATTCGCGTCTTTACCTTACGAAACGTGGCACGAAGGCTCAACTAGCAAGTTAGACTTCTAAGAACACTACATAGAGTACAACGGTCCACATTGATGCTTTGGAATTACTCAACTCTCTCCGTAGAGAAGCTTTTCACGTTTTTGTGCAATTTGAGACATAACTTGGTCTATTCGCGTCTTTACCTTACGAAACGTGGCACGAAGGCTCAACTAGCAAGTTAGACTTCTAAGAACACTACATAGAGTACAACGGTCCACATTGATGCTTTGGAATTACTCAACTCTCTCCATAGAAGAGCTTTTCACGTTTTTGAGCAATTTGAGACATAACTTGGTCTATTCACGTGTTTACCTTACGAAACGTGGCACGAAGGCTCAACTAGCAAGTTAGACTTCTAAGAACACTAAATAGAGTACAACGGTCCACATTGATGCTTTGGAATTGCTCAACTCTCTCCATAGAGGAGCTTCTCTTGTTTTTGAGCAATTTGAGACATAAGTTGGTCTATTCGCGCCTTTACCTTACGAAACGTGTCACAGAGGCTCAACTAGCAAGTTAGACTTTTAAGAGCACTAAATAGAGTACAACGGTCCATATTGATCCTTTGGAATTGCTCAACTCTCTCCATAGAGGAGCTTTTCACGTTTTTGTGCAATTTGAGACATAACTTGGTCTATTCGCGTCTTTACCGTACGAAACGTGGCACGAAGGCTCAACTAGCAAATTAGACTTCTAACAACACTAAATAGAGTACAACGGTCCACATTGATGCTTTGGAATTGCTTAACTCTCTCCATAGAGGAGCTTTTCTTGTTTTTGAGCAATTCGAGACATAACTTGGTCTATTCGCGTCTTTACCTTACGAAACGTGGCACAGAGGCTCAACTAGCAAGTTAGACTTTTAAGAGCACTAAATAGAGTACAACGGTCCACATTGATCCTTTGGAATTGCTCAACTCTCTCCATAGAGGAGCTTTTCACGTTTTTGTGCAATTTCAAACATAACTTGGTCTATTCGCGTCTTTACCTTACGAAACGTGGCACGAAGGCTCAACTAGCAAGTTAGACTTCTAAGAACACTACATAGAGTACAACGGTCGACATTGATGCTTTGGAATTACTCAACTCTCTCCATAGAAGAGCTTTTCACGTTTTTGAGCAATTTGAGACATAACTTGGTCTATTCGCGTTTTTACCTTACGAAACGTGGCACGAAGGCTCAACTAGCAAGTTAGACTTCTAAGAACACTACATAGAGTACAACGGTCCACATTGATGCTTTGGAATTGCTCAACTCTCTCCATAGAGGAGCTTTTCACGTTTTTGTGCAATTTGAGACATAACTTGGCCTATTCGCGTCTTTACCTTACGAAACGTGGCACGAAGGCTCAACTAGCAAGTTAGACTTTTAAGAGCACTAAATAGAGTACAACGGTCCACATTGATGCTTTGGAATTGCTCAACTCTCTCCATAGAGGAGCTTTTCACGTTTTTGTGCAATTTGAGACATAACTTGGTCTATTCGCGTCTTTACCTTACGAAACGTGGCACGAAGGCTCAACTAGCAAGTTAGACTTCTAAGAACACTACATAGAGTACAACGGTCCACATTGATGCTTTGTAATTACTCCACTCTCTCCATAGAAGAGCTTTTCACGTTTTTGAGCAATTTGAGACATAACTTGGTCTATTCGCGTTTTTACCTTACGAAACGTGGCACGAAGGCTCAACTAGCAAGTTAGACTTCTAAGAACACTACATAGAGTACAACGGTCCACATTGATGCTTTGGAATTGCTCAACTCTCTCCATAGAGGAGCTTTTCACGTTTTTGTGCAATTTGAGACATAACTTGGTCTATTCGCGTCTTTACCTTATGAAACGTGGCACGAAGGCTCAACTAGCAAGTTAGACTTCTAAGAACACTAAATAGAGTACAACGGTCCACATTGATGCTTTGGAATTGCTTAACTCTCTCCATAGAGGAGCTTTTCACGTTTTTGTGCAATTTGAGACATAACTTGGTCTATTCGCGTCTTTACCTTACGAAACGTGGCACGAAGGCTCAACTAGCAAGTTAGACTTCTAAGAACACTAAATAGAGTACAACGGTCCACATTGATGCTTTGGAATTGCTTAACTCTCTCCATAGAGGAGCTTTTCTTGTTTTGAGCAATTTGAGACATAACTTGGTCTATTCGCATCTTTACCTTACGAAACGTGGCACAGAGGCTCAACTAGCAAGTTAGACTTTTAAGAGCACTAAATAGAGTACAGCGGTCCACATTGATCCTTTGGAATTGCTCAACTCTCTCCATAGAGGAGCTTTTCACGTTTTTGTGCAATTTCAAACATAACTTGGTCTATTCGCGTCTTTACCTTACGAAACGTGGCACGAAGGCTCAACTAGCAAGTTAGACTTCTAAGAACACTACATAGAGTACAACGGTCCACATTGATGCTTTGGAATTACTCAACTCTCTCCATAGAAGAGCTTTTCACATTTTTGAGCAATTTGAGACATAACTTGGTCTATTCACGTTTTTACCTTACGAAACGTGGCACGAAGGCTCAACTAGCAAGTTAGACTTCTAAGAACACTACATAGAGTACAACGGTCCACATTGATGCTTTGGAATTACTCAACTCTCTCCGTAGAGGAGCTTTTCACGTTTTTGTGCAATTTGAGACATAACTTGGTCTATTCGCGTCTTTACCTTACGAAACGTGGCACGAAGGCTCAACTAGCAAGTTAGACTTTTAAGAGCACTAAATAGAGTACAACGGTCCACATTGATGCTTTGGAATTGCTCAACTCTCTCCATAGAGGAGCTTTTCACGTTTTTGTGCAATTTGAGACATAACTTGGTCTATTCGCGTCTTTACCTTACGAAACGTGGCACGAAGGCTCAACTAGCAAGTTAGACTTCTAAGAACACTAAATAGAGTACAACGGTCCACATTGATGCTTTGGAATTGCTTAACTCTCTCCATAGAGGAGCTTTTCTTGTTTTTGAGCAATTTGAGACATAACTTGGTCTATTCGCATCTTTACCTTACGAAACGTGGCACAGAGGCTCAACTAGCAAGTTAGACTTTTAAGAGCACTAAATAGAGTACAGCGGTCCACATTGATCCTTTGGAATTGCTCAACTCTCTCCATAGAGGAGCTTTTCACGTTTTTGTGCAATTTCAAACATAACTTGGTCTATTCGCGTCTTTACCTTACGAAACGTGGCACGAAGGCTCAACTAGCAAGTTAGACTTCTAAGAACACTACATAGAGTACAACGGTCCACATTGATGCTTTGGAATTACTCAACTCTCTCCGTAGAGGAGCTTTTCACGTTTTTGTGCAATTTGAGACATAACTTGGTCTATTCGCGTCTTTACCTTACGAAACGTGGCACGAAGGCTCAACTAGCAAGTTAGACTTTTAAGAGCACTAAATAGAGTACAACGGTCCACATTGATGCTTTGGAATTGCTCAACTCTCTCCATGGAGGAGCTTTTCACGTTTTTGTGCAATTTGAGACATAACTTGGTCTATTCGCGTCTTTACCTTACGAAACGTGGCACGAAGGCTCAACTAGCAAGTTAGACTTCTAAGAACACTAAATAGAGTACAACGGTCCACATTGATGCTTTGGAATTGCTTAACTCTCTCCATAGAGGAGCTTTTCTTGTTTTTGAGCAATTTGAGACATAACTTGGTCTATTCGCGTCTTTACCTTACGAAACGTGGCACAGAGGCTCAACTAGCAAGTTAGACTTTTAAGAGCACTAAATAGAGTACAACGGTCCACATTGATCCTTTGGAATTGCTCAACTCTCTCCATAGAGGAGCTTTTCACGTTTTTGTGCAATTTCAAACATAACTTGGTCTATTCGCGTCTTTACCTTACGAAACGTGGCACGAAGGCTCAACTAGCAAGTTAGACTTCTAAGAACACTACATAGAGTACAACGGTCCACATTGATGCTTTGGAATTACTCAACTCTCTCCATAGAAGAGCTTTTCACATTTTTGAGCAATTTGAGACATAACTTGGTCTATTCACGTTTTTACCTTACGAAACGTGGCACGAAGGCTCAACTAGCAAGTTAGACTTCTAAGAACACTACATAGAGTACAACGGTCCACATTGATGCTTTGGAATTACTCCACTCTCTCCATAGAGGAGCTTTTCACGTTTTTGTGCAATTTGAGACATAACTTGGTCTATTCGCGTCTTTACCTTACGAAACGTGGCACGAAGGCTCAACTAGCAAGTTAGACTTCTAAGAACACTAAATAGAGTACAACGGTCCACATTGATGCTTTGGAATTACTCAACTCTCTCCATAGAAGAGCTTTTCACGTTTTTGAGCAATTTGAGACATAACTTGGTCTATTCGCGTTTTTACCTTACGAAACGTGGCACGAAGGCTCAACTAGCAAGTTAGACTTCTAAGAACACTACATAGAGTACAACGGTCCACATTGATGCTTTGGAATTGCTCAACTCTCTCCATAGAGGAGCTTTTCACGTTTTTGTGCAATTTGAGACATAACTTGGCCTATTCGCGTCTTTACCTTACGAAACGTGGCACGAAGGCTCAACTAGCAAGTTAGACTTTTAAGAGCACTAAATAGAGTACAACGGTCCACATTGATGCTTTGGAATTGCTCAACTCTCTCCATAGAGGAGCTTTTCACGTTTTTGTGCAATTTGAGACATAACTTGGTCTATTCGCGTCTTTACCTTACGAAACGTGGCACGAAGGCACAACTAGCAAGTTAGACTTCTAAGAACACTAAATAGAGTACAACGGTCCACATTGATGCTTTGGAATTGCTTAACTCTCTCCATAGAGGAGCTTTTCTTGTTTTCGAGCAATTTGAGACATAACTTGGTCTATTCGCGTCTTTACCTTACGAAACGTGGCACAGAGGCTCAACTAGCAACTTAGACTTTTAAGAGCACTACATAGAGTAAAACAGTCCACATTGATCCTTTGGAATTGCTCAACTCTCTCCATAGAGGAGCTTTTCACGTTTTTGTGCAATTTCAAACATAACTTGGTCTATTCGCGTCTTTACCTTACGAAACGTGGCACGAAGGCTCAACTAGCATGTTAGACTTCTAAGAACACTACATAGAGTAGAACGGTCCACATTGATGCTTTGGAATTACTCAACTCTCTCCATAGAAGAGCTTTTCACGTTTTTGAGCAATTTGAGACATAACTTGGTCTATTCGCGTTTTTACCTTACGAAACGTGGCACGAAGGCTCAACTAGCAAGTTAGACTTCTAAGAACACTACATAGAGTACAACGGTCCACATTGATGCTTTGGAATTGCTCAACTCTCTCCATAGAGGAGCTTTTCTTGTTTTTGAGCAATTTGAGACATAACTTGGTCTATTCGCATCTTTACCTTACGAAACGTGTCACAGAGGCTCAACTAGCAAGTTAGACTTTTAAGAGCACTAAATAGAGTACAACGGTCCACATTGATCCTTTGGAATTGCTCAACTCTCTCCATAGAGGAGCTTTTCACGTTTTTGTGCAATTTCAAACATAACTTGGTCTATTCGCGTCTTTACCTTACGAAACGTGGCACGAAGGCTCAACTAGCAAGTTAGACATCTAAGAACACTACATAGAGTACAACGGTCCACATTGATGCTTTGGAATTACTCAACTCTCTCCATAGAAGAGCTTTTCACATTTTTGAGCAATTTGAGACATAACTTGGTCTATTCACGTTTTTACCTTACGAAACGTGGCACGAAGGCTCAACTAGCAAGTTAGACTTCTAAGAACACTACATAGAGTACAACGGTCCACATTGATGCTTTGGAATTACTCCACTCTCTCCATAGAGGAGCTTTTCACGTTTTTGTGCAATTTGAGACATAACTTGGTCTATTCGCGTCTTTACCTTACGAAACGTGGCACGAAGGCTCAACTAGCAAGTTAGACTTCTAAGAACACTAAATAGAGTACAACGGTCCACATTGATGCTTTGGAATTACTCAACTCTCTCCATAGAAGAGCTTTTCACGTTTTTGAGCAATTTGAGACATAACTTGGTCTATTCGCGTTTTACCTTACGAAACGTGGCACGAAGGCTCAACTAGCAAGTTAGACTTCTAAGAACACTACATAGAGTACAACGGTCCACATTGATGCTTTGGAATTGCTCAACTCTCTCCATAGAGGAGCTTTTCACGTTTTTGTGCAATTTGAGACATAACTTGGCCTATTCGCGTCTTTACCTTACGAAACGTGGCACGAAGGCTCAACTAGCAAGTTAGACTTTTAAGAGCACTAAATAGAGTACAACGGTCCACATTGATGCTTTGGAATTGCTCAACTCTCTCCATAGAGGAGCTTTTCACGTTTTTGTGCAATTTGAGACATAACTTGGTCTATTCGCGTCTTTACCTTACGAAACGTGGCACGAAGGCACAACTAGCAAGTTAGACTTCTAAGAACACTAAATAGAGTACAACGGTCCACATTGATGCTTTGGAATTGCTTAACTCTCTCCATAGAGGAGCTTTTCTTGTTTTCGAGCAATTTGAGACATAACTTGGTCTATTCGCGTCTTTACCTTACGAAACGTGGCACAGAGGCTCAACTAGCAACTTAGACTTTTAAGAGCACTACATAGAGTAAAACAGTCCACATTGATCCTTTGGAATTGCTCAACTCTCTCCATAGAGGAGCTTTTCACGTTTTTGTGCAATTTCAAACATAACTTGGTCTATTCGCGTCTTTACCTTACGAAACGTGGCACGAAGGCTCAACTAGCATGTTAGACTTCTAAGAACACTACATAGAGTAGAACGGTCCACATTGATGCTTTGGAATTACTCAACTCTCTCCATAGAAGAGCTTTTCACGTTTTTGAGCAATTTGAGACATAACTTGGTCTATTCGCGTTTTTACCTTACGAAACGTGGCACGAAGGCTCAACTAGCAAGTTAGACTTCTAAGAACACTACATAGAGTACAACGGTCCACATTGATGCTTTGGAATTGCTCAACTCTCTCCATAGAGGAGCTTTCTTGTTTTTGAGCAATTTGAGACATAACTTGGTCTATTCGCATCTTTACCTTACGAAACGTTGTCACGAGGCTCAACTAGCAAGTTAGACTTTTAAAGCACTAAATAGAGTACAACGGTCCACATTGATCCTTTGGAATTGCTCAACTCTCTCCCATAGAGGAGCTTTTCACGTTTTTGTGCAATTTGAGACATAACTTGGTCTATTCGCGTCTTTACCTTACGAAACGTGGCACGAAGGCTCAACTAGCAAGTTAGACTCTAAGAACACTACATAGAGTACAACGGTCCACATTGATGCTTTGGAATTACTCAACTCTCTCCATAGAGAGCTTTTCACATTTTTGAGCAATTTGAGACATAACTTGGTCTATTCACGTTTTTACCTTACGAAACGTGGCACGAAGGCTCAACTAGCAAGTTAGACTTCTAAGAACACTACATAGAGTACAACGGTCCACATTGATGCTTTGGAATTACTCACTCTCTCCATAGAGGAGCTTTTCACGTTTTTGTGCAATTTGAGACATAACTTGGTCTATTCGCGTCTTTACCTTACGAAACGTGGCACGAAGGCTCAACTAGCAAGTTAGACTTCTAAGAACACTAATAGAGTACAACGGTCCACATTGATGCTTTGGAATTACTCACTCTCTCCATAGAGAGAGCTTTTCACGTTTTTGCAATTTGAGACATAACTTGGTCTATTCGCGTCTTTACCTTACGAAACGTGGCACGAAGGCTCAACTAGCAAGTTAGACTTCTAAGAACACTACATAGAGTACAACGGTCCACATTGATGCTTTGGAATTGCTCAACTCTCTCCATAGAGGAGCTTTTCACGTTTTTGTGCAATTTGAGACATAACTTGGTCTATCGCGTCTTTACCTTACGAAACGTGGCACGAAGGCTCAACTAGCAAGTTAGACTTTAAGAACACTAATAGAGTACAACGGTCCACATTGATGCTTTGGAATTGCTCAACTCTCTCCATAGAGGAGCTTTTCACGTTTTTGTGCAATTGAGACATAACTTGGTCTATTCGCGTCTTTACCTA
>NC_052233.1:4597364-4614864 GCF_013401445.1 Tripterygium wilfordii
CTCGTGATGGATGAGTCACGGGGATCGCCTTGAAGTATAATTCCCACCGAGCGACGAGTAGAATCCTTTACAGACGACTTAAATACGCGACGGGGTATTGTAAGTGGCAGAGTGGCCTAGCTGCCACGATCCACTGAGATTCAGCCCTATGTTGCTCCGATTCGTCCCTCCCCACTTATTCCAAATCAAACGAGTTCCTCCCTCTGCACTTTTGTCGCTTTTCAAATAAATCGGACTAAGGTTAGGGATTATCAAGTCATGCGTCACCAAGGCATGACTTGCGTGCAACCAAGGTCAAGTCACTAAAAATCTCAACAAGTCACGAAGGCATGAAGTGACACCAAGTCTCAAAATATACACCAAGGCTTGACGTGACACCAAGTCCCAAAATATACACTAAGGCATGGCGTGCCACGAAGTCCCAAAAAATAGACCAAGGCATGGGGTGCCACCAAGTCCCTAAGAATACAATAATGGGGCATGGCGGGCCACCAAGTTCCAAGAATACAATGTTGGGGCATGACGTGCCATAAAATCCCAATACTACAAGGCCTAACATGTCTCCAATTCCATAAAAATAGCGTCAAAAGGCGTGAGACGTATAGCATGCAATGGCATGCGAAACAAGAAAATGTTGCCTTTGGAACGTGATAACTTTGAAGTTTGGAAAAAATGGTGACAAGGCATGCCATAGCCGTTGAAACGTGAGAACTTTGAAAATTTTGAAGGTTTTGAAAAAAATTATGCAAAGGCATGCCAAGGTCGTTGGAACGTCCAAAATGGCAACGAGGCATGCCAAAATCATTGGAACGTGAGAACTTTCAATGTTGCAAAAAAGGTGCCAAGGCATGCCATAGTCGTTGGAACGTCCAAAAATGGCACCAAGGCATGCCATCGTCGTTTGGAACGTGAGAACTTTGAAAATTTTAAAGATTGCAAAAATTTGTGCCTAGAAGGCATGCCATAGCCCACAATGACACCAAGGCATGCCAAAGTCGTTGGAACGTGTGAACTCCCAGCACGCGTGGTGCAAGCCTTGCGTTGGATGGGAGTTTTGCGTTGACGGGATGAGAAATGGGGGTGACTACGCTTTTTCAAAAATTCATGTCTCCTACTGTCAATCTGAGAAACGGACTTAAAGAATATATTTATAGGGGGTACTGAGGTTAACCTTCAGACCCCCTCGCTTTCTAGATGGTCACGCTTGCTGACGGGATGAAAAATGAGCGGGACTACGCTTTTTGAGAAATTGATGTTTCGTGCTGCTAGTTTAAAAAATGGACTTAAGACATATATAAAGGGGTACTGAGGTTAACCTTCAGATCCCCGCGCGTGCTGACAGGATGAGAAATGAGCAGGACTACGCTTTTTGAGAAATCGATGTTTCCTACTGTCAGGATGAGAAACGGACTTAAGACATATATATAGGGGGTACTGAGGTTAACCTTCAGACCCCCGCGCGCTCTAGATGGTCACGTGAGCTGACTGGATGAAAAATGAGCGGGACTACGCTTTTTGAGAAATTGATGTCTCCTATTGCCAGTTTGAGAAACAGACTTAAGACGTATATATAGGGGGTATTGAGGTTAACCTTCAGACTCCCACATGCGCTGGCGGGATGAGAAATGGGCGGGACTACACTTTTTGAGAAATTGATGTCTCCTACTGCCAGTTTGAGAAGTGGACTTAAGACATATATATAGGCGGTACTGAGGTTAACCTTCAGACCGCAGCCGCACGTGCGCTCTTACGGGATGAGAAATGGGGGGGACTAGGCTTTTTGAGAAATTGATGTCTCCTACTGCCAGTTTGGAAAACAGACTTAAGGCATATACAGAGGGGTAGTCTGGTGGGTCGAAAGACTTCCCCTCCTATATCGGACATGCGCTTCAGTTAGAGGTGCTTGGCGTGGACTACAACCTATATAGCACCCCACGTGGGATTCGAAAGGTCAGAAATCGTAGCGTGGGTGCTCGGTAAGGATCGCTTTGTCGAGCGTCCACATGTGGGATTCAGAATTGCGATGGATTGCTCGTTTCTCACACGCTGGGTGCGCTAGGAGGTCTCTTCCGCTGTTGACGGGATGAGAAATGGGGGGACTGCACTTTTTGAGAAATTGATGTCTCCTACTGCTAGTTTGGAAAACGGACTTAAGACATATCTATAAGAGGTAGTCCAATAGGTCGAAAGACCTCTCCTCCTATATGGGACTCGGGCTTCTGTTAGGGGTGCGTGGCATGGACGACAACCTAGATAGCACCCCACATGGGATTCAGAAGGTTGAAAACCGAAGCCCTGGGCAAAGGATGCCCTTGCCGAGTGCCCGCATATGAGAATCAAAATTTCATTGGATTAGTCGTGTCTTGCACATTGAGCAGATTAGATGCGTGGGCATTGGTGTGGGCATCCTATCCAAACTGGTCACCATCTTCATCCGCTCGCGAGTGCTTGGCTTGGCCTTTCAGCTCGGGGTGCTTGGCTTGGGCAATTGAGTTGTGCACTCCTCGTAGAATTCGAAAGTGGGCGCTTGGCAAGGATGCCCTTGCTGAGTGCCCATATATGGGAATCGGAATTTCCCTAGATTGGTCGTGTCTTGCACAATGAGCGGATTGGATGCGTCAGCATCCTATTGAAATCGCTCGCCGTCTTGATCCGCTAATAAGTGTTTGGCCTGGCCTTTCAACTCAGGGTGCTTGGCTTGGGCAACTGAGTCGTGCACTCCTTGTCGGAATCGAAAGTGGGCTCTTTGCATAGATGCCCTTGCCTAGCGCCCATACGTGGGAATCAGAATTTTGCTAGATAGGTCGTTTCTCACACAATGAGCAGATTAGATGTGTGGGAATTGGTGTGGGCATCCTAGCCAAATCGCCCACTGTCTTGATCCGCTCACGAGGGCTGGGCATGGCCTTTCAGCTCGGTGTGCTTGGCTTGGGCAATTGAGCCATGCACTTCTCGTCAGAATTGAAACGTGGTTGGCCGGTGATGGCATACCAAGCCTAGAGCTGCAAGCAATTGTTTGATTGGGAAACCACGTCACGCGATGTCAGTGATTGTTAGGCGAGGGAAACCAAGGTGCTAGCCTACCTTGTGGGAAACAATCGTGTCTATCGTCTTGTGCGTGGCTTCTCTAGGTTATTCCGCAGGTTTGTGATTCTACTTCTTGCGGATGGCCTCGTAGAGATGTGTGCGTGTACGTGCAACACGTGAGTTGTGTTTGTTGCCAGGCTCCGTTCTTGTGGACTGAACTATCTGCGCTCAACCACTTTTCAGTTATGGACCAAGCATATGCGTCTTGTGGCAAGTCCCTTGTTCCTGTGTTGCATAACTATCCCGATGGTATTGGATGGCCTTGTTGCTTGTTTTCATCTCGTGCCCTTTTTGGGCATGGGATGAACTAGTTGGCGCTTTGCATGTTCCTTTGTAAGCCATTGGCTTTTGTCTCGGCCCGTGCTCGGTTGCCTGACCCTCGGATGCTGAAAATTAAGTGGGCAAAGAGTTGAAAAACCCTTTTGATGAGCCCGAGCCTAGCGCTCGTCGCTCGAACCGAAAGACGGTGTGGCTTGCCTTGACATTCTTGAACCATAGGTTCTCGTAATGTCCATTCGTTGTCCTAGTCGTCCCGAGGAAAGCTACCTGGTTGATCCTGCCAGTAGTCATATGCTTGTCTGAAAGATTAAGCCATGCATGTCTAAGTATGAACTAATTTAGACTGTGAAACTGCGAATGGCTCATTAAATCAGTTATAGTTTGTTTGATGGTATCTACTACTCGGATAACCGTAGTAACAATACTGGTCTCAAGGAGTCTGGTAATTGGAATGAGTAAAATCTAAATCCCTTAACGAGGATCCATTGGAGGGCAAGTCTGGTGGCAGCAGCCACGGTAATTCCAGCTCCAGTAGCGTTTATTTAAGTTGTTACAGTTAAAAAGCTTGTAGTTGGATCTAGGGATGGGTTGAACGGTCCGTCTTTGGTGTGCACCTTTCTTCCCGTTCATTTTGTCAGCGATACGCTCCTGCCCTTAATTGGCCGAGTCATTCCTCCGGCGCTGTTACTTTGAAGAAATTAGAGTGCTCAAAGCAAGCCTACGCTCTGGATACATTAGCATGGGATAACATCACAGGATTTCAGTCCTATTATGTTGGCCTTCGGGATCGGAGTAATGATTAACAGGGACAGTCGGGGGTATTCATATTTCGTAGTCAGAGGTGAAATTCTTGGATTTATGAAAGACGAACGACTGCAAAAACATTTGCCAAGGATGTTTTCATTAATCAAGAATGAAAGTTGGGGGCTCGAAGACGATCAGATACCGTCCTAGTCTCAACCATAAACGATGCCGACCAGGGATCAGCGAATGTTGCTTTTAGGACTTTGCTGGCACCTTATGAGAAATGAAAGTTTTTGGTTTCCAGGGGGAGTATGGTCGCATGGCTGAAACTTAAAGGAATTGATTGAAGGGCACCATCAGGAGTGGAGCCTGCAGCTTCATTTCACTCAACACGGGGAAACTTACCAGGTCCAGACATAGTAAGGATTGACAGACTGAGAGCTCTTTCTTTTTTTGATCAAAAAGTAAGTATGAATTGAAGATCAAAAAGTGATACAAAACTGGAAATTCTAGAGAGTTTATATATACAAAACATACGCCCTGACAAGCTAGGGAAAGAAAACAGGGATCAACACCCAGACAACTTAGCTAAGCAAACCATACCCTAGCAAACAAAGTAAGAAGAGGTTAACCAAGACACCATTAAGAACCCTGGTTTCTAGGGTAACCTCCCTAACCAAACTGACAACCAACACAGTAGCATAGCTAACCATGGCTCCAACAAGAGAGGAAGCAACCAGAGAGGCCCACACCATGCAACCACCAAAGACCATCCAGAAACAAGCAGTAGGAGGAGACGTTGAGACTAAGAGCTCTTTCTTTGTTTTTTGATCAAAATGTAAGTATATTAAAGATCAAAAGTGAAACAAAACTGAAACGACCAGAAAGTCTATATACAACCAACAAACTTTGACCAACCAAAGAGGAGGGAAAGAAAAGAGAAGCTGGGCAGAACAACCCAGGAAACAACACCACAAAGCTAGAACAAACTAGTAGCCAAAACCAAACAATGAGGTTAGCCAAGTAAACCACAAAAGCAGATTTCAAGACTAACCCCATCAAAAAGCCACAGGAGGCTCAAAAGGACACACAAACAGTAGCCCCAACTATCCTTGCAGAACTAGCCAGCAAACCCAAAGCCAGAAGCAAGCAAACCAACTCCAAGAACCACCAGAGACCTACAACCCCCACTGGATCACCGGCAACCACCACCTTGGATCACCAGAACCAAAGCAACAACCCCCAGACCCCAACAGCAAGCACAAAAGCAGCACAGAGAAGGAGCACCAACAAGACAGGCCAGCATAGAACCTGATAAGCCAGGGAAAGAGCAAGCAAGAGTAGAAAACAAGACTAGCTCCAACAAATAAACAATTGGAGGCACAGAAAAGCAGAACAGCAGCACCAAAACCCTCCAGAACCAAGGACAGTAACACCAAACCAGAAGCAAGACCAACCCCAGGAACCACAAGCCAAGAAACAACCTCAGCCTCACTACTAGCACCTCAGCAAGCTCCACCATAATCTAGCAGCACCACACCAGACCACCAGAGGTCGGCAACCAACACAAGGAACCAGAAACCTACCCAAACCAGCAACCCACTCTCATCAAGATTAGAACCAGCAAACTAAGTAGTGGATTGATAACTGAGGCTAGCAATCCAGGCTGAGGAGCATTCATGGTCTTTAACATGAAAATGGAGAATGGAGAAAAAAAGAATCTTGAATCTATGAAGGAGAGCTTCAATAGACTTGCTAGCATTCTCAAATATTCTTTTATTCCTCTCTTGCCAGATTAGATAAACGACCAAGCTCAAGGCCACCCTCCTCATTCTATCATCAATCCCCTTATACCTCCCATTAAACTTTTTAAGAGCAATACCAGGAGTGCTCAAGGTATCAGTGACTTGCAACCAATCCTTAATTCTTCCCCAAAACCCAGAAATCCAAGTGCATTTGAAAAAGAGGTGCCTATGAGTCTCCTTCTCCCTACCACAAAAAATACAGAAAGTTTTGGGGTGATGAATCTCAACTTGTCCATAGTCTTGAGCCACCCTTTAGCAGCAAGCCAGAGAATAAAGGAACACTTAGGAAGAGACCAAGAATTCCAGACTACCCTTTGCCAATGGACCTTACCCCTTTTAGTCCTTAACATCTCATAGGCTTTTCGGGATATAGAGCCAGCATTGCCACTCTATTGCTGCAACAATTGAATGCCCTGAGATTCTCCCCCAGTTAGTTGTAGAAATTGGTCTTTTAGCAGAAGGAGGAACTTCCAAAGGGAATAAGAACTTCTAGCTTCCATACTCCAGATAGTGTTATGCTTAATATAGTGATGATGAATCCGTTGGACCCATAAGGTATCAGCTTTGGCATGAATATTCCAAAGCTGTTTGATAAGGAAACTCTTATTTCTAGCCTCCAGATTAAACAACCCTAGACCTCCCTCATGCTTATGCACACAAACATCATTCCGAGCAACCAGAGTAGATGTATTTCTATTCAAGTTACCAGTCCATAATAAATTTCTACAGAAAACAAAGATTTTCCTAATTACCTGGTTTGGTAAAGGGTAGATACCAATCCAAAATTGCTCAATACCCTGTAAAACAATCTTTATCAACTCAAGTCTGCCAGCATAAGATAAGCTCTTCCCCATCCAGAGCTGGATAAAGGACTGCACTTTCTGATAAAGAGGCTCAAACTGGCTAACTAACAGTCTGTGAGGACTTAAAGGCACACCCAGATAAGTAAAGGGAAACATACCCTCAATGAAACCAGTTTTACCCATAATTTTAGTCTTATTCCTCTGGTTTACCCCACTAAAGAAAATTGAAGACTTAGAAGGATTTGTGCTTAAGCCAGAGACCCTTCCAAACCTCAACAACTCTGCATACACAATTTCAACAGAAGTAATGTCACCCCTACACAACAGAAGCACATCATCTGTAAAAGCCAAATAGGAGATTCTTTGCAGAGAGCATTTAGAATGAAGCATAAAGCCAGGATTAACAATAGCAGCATTCAACTGTCTGGTAAAATACTCCATACAAATAATAAACATGTATGGGGAGAGAGGATCACCCTACCTAATACCACAACCACCTCGAAAAAACCCATAGAGGTCCCCATTGATAGCTACAGAGAAGGATGTAGTTTCCACACACTACATAATCCAGTGGATAAACTGATGAGGAAAATCAAGCAGAATCAGAAGATGTTTAAGAAAACTCCATTGCATTGAGTCAAAAGCTTTTCTGAAGTCAACTTTCATTAAGCACATGGGAGTAGTCCTCTTCTTGCCATAATTCCTGAGCATTTCCTGGACTAGATGGATGTTGTCAACCATGCTCCTACCCCCACGAAAAGCATTATGGTTCTTACTGATAATGCCTCTGAGAACTTGGGCCATTCTATCAGTAAGGATTTCAGATATGACTTTATAAATCACATTACAACAAGAGATAGGTCTGAAATCAGTCACCTTCAAAACATGAGCAGACTTAGGCACCAAGGCAATGACAGAATGTTCAATTTGCCTAAGCATTTCCCCATAAGAAAAGAAATCACAAATGGCAAGAGAGAAATCACTACCAATAATATGCCAAGCCTTTTTAAAGAAGGAGGAGGAGTACCCATTAGGGCCAGGAGCTTTATCATCCCCTATAGAGAACAAAGTAGTCTTGACAGTATCTTGAGTAACAGGAGCAAGAAGAAGGCTATGATAATCTGCACTCAAGCAAGGCCCACTATGAACCACTTCCTCACTAACACCCTCCACATTCTTAGCAGTCCCAAGAAGGTCTTTACAGAAATTAACAAATTCTTCCCCCACAACCTCCTTAGAAGTGGTGAAAACTCCAGAATCAATTTGGATAGCAGCAATAAAGTTTCTCCTGTGCTTCTGATTCATAAGAGAGTGAAAAAATTTTGAGCTTCTATCGCTTTCTTTTAGAAACTGGAGCTTCAATTTCTGAGAGAAGGATTTCTCTGGGAGCTCTTTCTTTTTTTTTGATCAAAATGTAAGTATATAAAAGATCAAAATAAAGCAAAACTGGAATGTCCAGAGAGTCTATATACAACCAAAAGCCCTGACAAGCCAGGAAAAGAGCAAGCTGGGCAGGAACAACCCAAGAAAACAAAACAAAACTACATAGCTGGAAACCAAACTAGAAGCCAAAAGACAAAAGATGAGGTTAGCCAGGAAAACCACCAAGAGTAGATTTCAAGGCTAACCCCATCAAATCCCATAAAGAGAACAAACAGGGGGCACAGAAGAAGCACAACAGCAACATCAAAACCCCTCCAGAACCACAACCAAATCTCTAAAACATGAAGCAAAGACCACCACCAGCAACCACTTTACAAGCAAACAACCACATCATCCAACACCAGATCCTATATCAAGCTCCACCAGCAAAGGAAACTGGAATCAAAGAAAATGTCCCAGACAAACCAGCAGCCAAAAGGGCTAAAAACCAACAACCACCAAAGCCCAGTAACCACCACAGGTCCTCTAGACAAAGACATAAAGAGACTAGACCAATAAACATCAGAAGAGAACTATCCTGACAGCAGTTCCACAATCACAGAGAACACAGAGAACAAACAACAGAAGCTTTAGCCAAACTACTCCATCAGTAATCAAAGCATCACTCCAGTAACACTCAGCAGCCAACCAAAGCTCTCCAGAGAAGAGTTAATAACTGAGGTTAGCAATCCAGGGAGAAACAGAAGCAGGTTCCTGAACATGGAAATATAGAATAGAAAAGAAGAGAACCTTGAATCGGTGCACCATAGCAGGGATCAACTTGCTAGCCTTCTCAAAGACTCTCTTATTTCTTTCTTGCCAAACAAGATAAACAAACAGACTTAGAGACACTTTATTCATTCTAAACTGAATGCTATTCTGACTTCCCTTGAGTCTCCTTAAAGCACTATTCAGGGTACTTAATCTTGCAGTAATGCCAAGCCAAGTCTTCACCTTACCCCATAAATTGTTAACCCAGGCACATTTGAAAAAGAGATGGTTGTGAGACTCCTCCTCTTGCCTATAGAAGCTACAGAATGTGTCAGTAGGAATAAACTTAAGCCTATCCTTTGTTCTCAATCTACCTTTAACAGCCAGCCAAAGAATAAGAGAGTGTTTAGGAAGAGACCAAGGCTCCCACACAACCTTATACCAGTGGATAATGGGTTTTTTAGGCCTAAGAAAGTCATAAACATTATTGGAAATAGAGCCAGGGGAAACATTCCAATCCCGTAACTTCTAAATAGCCTGATGAACTCCTTCAGTTGCAAATAAGAGCTGGTCTTTAATTGTATCTTGTGCCAGATAGAAATGGTGTATCTATTGAACCCAAAGAGAGTCAGCTTTTGCATGAATATTCCATAACTGTTTGACCATGAAGCCACAGTTTCTAGCTTGTAAATTAAACAAACCAAGTCCACCTTCTTTCTTGGGAACACAAACCTCATCCCAAGCAACCAAAGCTGATTTACTCCTGTTAATATCCCCAGTCCAAAGAAAATTTTGACATATGCTTGTGATTTTTTGGATAACTTGAGAAGGCAAAGGGAAAATCCTAATCCAGAATTGTTCAACTCCTTGCAAGACAGATCTAATCAACTCCAATCTCCCTGCATAAGATAAACTCCTGCCCATCCAGCTTTGAATGGAGGATTGAACCTTCAAATAAAGAGGAGAGAATTGACTAATCAATAACCTGTGGGGGCTTAAAGGGACCCCCAGATAAGTGAAAGGAAACCTTCCCTCCCTGAAGCCAGTAGTACTTAGAATAGAGTTCTTATGATGCTGGTAGACTCCACCAAAGAAAATGGAGGACTTAGAGGCATTAACAGAAAGTCTAGAAACTCTAAAAAAGTCCAGCAACTCATGATTCAAGATGTTCACAGAAGAAGCATCTCCTCTGGATAGCAGTAAAATATCATCTGCAAAGGCAAGGTGAGAGAGCTTCTGAATTCCACACTTAGAGTGAAAATTGAAACCAGTCTTAGCGGTAGCAACAGGCAACTGCCTAGAAAAAACTCCATGCAGGTGATAAAGAGATAGGGAGATAAAGGATCACCCTGTCTAATGCCACATTTCCCTTTAAAGAAACCATAAATATCACAATTAACAGCAACAAAAAATGAAGAAGTTTCCACACACTGCATCACCCAATGGATAAACTAGTTAGGAAATCCAAGCACCCTCAGGAGGTTCCTGATAAAAGGCCACTGGACAGAGTCAAACGCCTTTCTGAAATCAATTTTAATAATGCACTTGGGACTAGTTCACTTTCGAGCATAATGCCTTAACATCTCTTGGAGCAGGTGAATATTGTCCACCATGTTTCTTCCTACCAAAAAAGCATTTTGAGTTGGACGGATTATGCCCTTGAGGACTTGAGCAAGCGTGTCAGCCAAAATCTTTGAAATTACCTTATAGACAACATTGCAACAGGACATAGGCCTAAAATCAGCCACATCAGAGATATGAGAAGACTTAGGAACCAAAGCAATGACTGAGTGATTTATTTGCCTTAACATCTGCCCAGAGTCAAAGAAATCCTTAATACCATTACAGAAGTCATTTCCCACAACAGACCGGGCTCTCTTAAAGAAGACAGAAGAAAAACCATCAAGCCCAGGGGCTTTGTCATCCCCAATAGAGAATAAAGCAGCTTTGATAAGCTCATCAGTGATAGGAGCTAGAAGAATAGAATGGGATGAGACATTCAAACAAGGACCACTAGCAACCACATCCTCCTTAAAAGATCAATCTCCTTTTCAGTCCCAAGAAGAGAATGGAAAAATTTAACAAATTCCTCCCCCACTGCCTCCTTTGAGGTAGTAAGATCACCAGTATCAGTCTGAATAGCTACAATAAACCTTCTCCTGTGATTTTGATTCAATAAAGAGTGGAAGAATTTGGAGCATCTGTCACTCCCTTTTAAGCACTGGAGTTTCAGCTTCTGGGAAAAGAACTTCCTCTCAGCACACTGTAGATTTAACAGAGAAGCTTTCAATTGGCCTTCCTCAATGATCAGCTGCCTATTATCCAAGTTAGATTGCAAAAGAGACTGGTGATGCTCAAGCTCTATAGCAGCATTAGCAACCCTCTCAAAAATGTGACTATAGTGGTTCCTGTTCAGCAGCTTCAAGGGGCCCTTTAAAGCCTTTAACTTCTTACATAGCCTAAACATGGGGGAGCCTAGAATGGGAGATTGCCAATAAGTTTCAACCAAATCCAGAAAGTGGTCATGATCAACCCACATGTTGAAGAATTTGAAAGGCCTGTTGCCCCTTAAAGGATCATTACCAATGTAGATCTTGACAGGGGAATGATAAGAGGAGGCACCAGCAACTAGAAACTGGACAGCACAGTGCAGGTTATGAGCATTCCAACTAGGGCTGACTAAAACCCTATCCAACTTACACCAGACCTTGTCATTGGTCCAAGTAAAATGGCAGCCAGTATAATTGAGATCAAGCAGTCCAAGATCAGAACAATAATTCACAAAATCAACAGTTTCATAGGAGGTAACATAGTTCCCATTATGCTTATCTTGCTGAGAGAGAATAGAATTAAAATCCCCGGAAATAATTCATGGAGTTGAAGGGCACCATCTCCTCAAATCAACTGAGAGCTCTTTCTTTTTGATCAAAATGTAAGTAAATAATCAAAAGAGAAACAAAACTGGAATGTCCAGAAAGTCTATATACAAACACCAAACGCTGACAAGCCAAGGGAAGAAAAATTAGGCAGAAACAACCCAAGAAACAAAGATACCTAGCTAGTAAGACAAGCTAGAAACCCATACAAACACTGAGGTTAGCCAGGAAAACCACCAAAAGCAGATTTCAAGACTAACCCTAGCAAATAATCAACAAGAGATACAGAAGAAGCACAAAAGCAACACCAAAACTCCTCCAAAACCAAGACCAGCAAATCCAAGCCAACCAACTCTAGGAGCCACAAGCCCAAACAAACAACCACAGCACCAAACTACAGATCCTCATCAAGCTCCACCCCATCAAAGAAAACAAGCAGGAAGAACAGCAAAGCAAGAAACAGCAGCCAACAACCAGGCCCATCAACAAGCTCCCCCAAAAACATAGCAGCACCAACAACCTTACCAGGGTAGCCAACTGAACCCCACTAGCAAAGCCACCCAGACAATAGAAAACAACAAAGACCAGCTTCAACAAAACTCCCCCAGCCCCAAAAGCTAAGAGATAGAAGCCAAAAACACCAGCCAGAAGAGAAAACCAGGAGCACAACACCATCCCGGATGGAAGCCAGCTGAACCCCACCAGTAAAGCCACCTAACAGCAGAAACCAACAGCAAAATGCTTCAGTTGCAAACACAACCAGCTCCAAAATAGCCAAGACAGAACCCAAGAAAAACAAACCCAAGCATTCACCATAAACCACCAGCAGAAAAACCGGCAGAGCCACTTGACATTTACTAACAACCAGAAATATCCCAGAAATCCAAAAACAGACACATAGAAATTTTATCAACAACCAGCAACGCTCCTCAGGTCTAGAAAAACCCCTCCAGGTTTCCAAATTAACGATTGAGGTTAGCAATCCAGGGTGAAACAAAAGCAAGTTCTTGAACATGAAAGTACAGAATATAGAAAAAAAGAACCTTGAACCGATGCACCAGGGCAGGAATCAACTTACTAGCCTTCTTAAGGACTCTCTTATTTCTTCCTTGCCAGACAAAGTAAACAAACAGGTCCAACGCCACTTTTTTCATTCTGAAATTTATGCTTTCTGACTGCCATTTAGGCTTCTTAAAGCACTTTTAAGGGTACTAAGATTTGTAGTTATGCTGAGCCAAAGCCTCACCTTTCTCCAAAATGTTTTACCCAATCACATCTGAAAAAGAGGTGACTGTGTGACTCCTCCTCCTGCCTACAGAAACTGCATAAGGCGTTAGTAGGGATGAACCTCAGCCTATCCTTTGTCCTTAATCTACCCTTAACAGCCATGTAAAGAATAAAAGAGTGCTTTGGAAGAGACCAAGACTCCCACACAACCTTGTACCAATTTACCTTAGGTTTTTAGGCCTAAGAAAATCATAAGCACTTCTGGACAAAGAGCCAGGGGTTTCATTCCATTCCTGTAGAATCTGAATAGCTTGAGCAACTCCACCAGCTACAGACAACAGATGGTCCTTAAGATGAAGGATAAACTTCCAAAGAGGAGAGGCAGCAGGCTTAGGTAGAACACCCCAAACAGTGTATTGGCCTAGATAGTAGTGGTGAACCCATTGGACCCAAAGGGAGTCAGCCTTAGTATGGATATTCCATAGTTGCTTAACCATGAAACCCAAATTTCTAGCTTGGAGATGGAACAGACCAAGCCCTCCCTCCTGCTTGGGAACACAAACATCATCCCAAGCAACCAAAGCTGACTTACTTCTAGTAGTATCTCCAGTCCAAAGAAAATTTCTACAAATGCTAGTGATTTCTGAATAACCTGAGAGGGCAAGGGAAAGATCCCAATCTAGAATTGTTCAACACCCTGCAAGACAGTTCTAACTAGCTCCAATCTACCTGCATAAGACAGACTTCTTCCCATCCAGCTTTGGATGGAGGAGTGGAGCTTCAGATAAAGAGGAGAGAATTGACTAACAAGCAACCTGTGAGGACTCAAAGGCACTCCCAAATAAGTGAAAGGAAACCCTCCCTCCCTAAAACCAGTATTATGCAGAATAGTGTCATTGTTAGGCTGACAGACCCCACCAAAGAAAATGGAGGTCTTGGAGACATTAACACTAAGGCTAGAGACCCTACAGAAATCCAGAAGTTCATGATGCAAAATATTCACAGAAGCAATATCTCCTCTGGAAAGCAATAAAATATCATCCGCAAAAGCAAGATGAGAAAGCCTCGAGTGTTACATTTAGAGTGACATATGAATCCAGGCTTAGAGGTAGCAATATTCAACTGTCTAGAGAAATACTCCATGCAAGTGATAAATAGATAAGGGCATAAGTGATCACCCTGCCTAATACCACACTTCCCATGAAAGAAGCCATATATGTCCCCATTAAGAGCAACCGAGAAAGAGGAGGTTTCCACACATTGCAACACCCAGTGGACAAACTGGCTAGGAAAACCAAGCATCCTCAGAAGGTTCCTGATAAAAGGCCACTGCACCGAGTCAAAAGCCTTCTTGAAATCTATTTTGATAATGCTCTTTGGACTAGTTCTCTTTCTAGCATAATGCCTTAACATCTCTTGAAGTAGGTGAATGTTATCCCCCATATTCCTCCCCCCCAGAAAAGCATTTTGACTTGGACTGATTGTGCCCTTGAGAGCATAAGCTAGTCTGTCAGCCAAAATCTTAGAGATCACCTTATAGACAACATCACAGCAGGAGATAGGCCTAAAATCAGCCACATTAGAGATACGGGAAGTCTTAGGAACCAGAGCAATAATTGAATAGTTGATCTGCTTCAGCATTTGCCCAGAAGCAAAGAAATCCTTAATAGCAATACAGAAATCACTACCTACCATAGTCCAGGCTCTCTTGAAGAAAGTAGAGGAGAAGCCATCAGGGCGAGGGGCTTTGTCATCCCCAATAGAGAACACAGTAGATTTTACAGTCTCATCAGTAACAGGGGCCAGGAGCATAGAATTAAAGGACTCATCCAGACAAGGACCACTAATAACTACCTCTTCTTTTAGAAAATCAATCTCCTTTGTAGTCCCAAGAAGGGAATTGTAAAATTTGACAAATTCCTCCCCCACTGCCTCCATAGAGGCAATAAGCTCACCAGTATCAGTCTGAATAGCAGAAATAAACCTTCTCCTGTGATTTTGATTCAATAAGGAGTGAAAGAATTTAGAACATCTATCACTCCCTTTAAGAAATTGGAGTTTGAGCTTCTGAGAAAAGAACTTCCTCTCAGCAGACTGAAGATTTAACAGAGAGACTTTCAGATGGCTTTCTTTAATAATCAACTGCCCATTATCCAAGTCAGAATGCAGAAGAGTCTGATGTTGGTCAAGATCAAGAGCAGTTTTAGCAACCCTCTCATAAATGTGGCTATAATGGTTTCTGTTTAGTAACTTCAAGGGGGACTTCAAAGCTTTCAGCTTCTTACATAATCTAAACATAGGAGAACCCTGGATGGGTAATTGCCAATGGGTGTCAACCAAATCCAGAAAATGATCATGGTCAACCCACATATTGAAAAATTTGAAAGGCCTGTTGCCCTTTTGAGGATCATTACCAATCTGAATCTTTACAAGGGAGTGATCAGAGGAAGCACCAGCAGTTAAAAAATGGACACTGCAATGCAGGTTATGAGCATTCCAGTTAGGGCCAACTAACAACCTATCAAGCTTCCACCAGACCTTACCATTAGTCCAAGTAAAATGACAGCCCGTGTAGTTAATATCAATCAGACCAAGATCAGAACAACATTTTACAAAGTCATCTGTTTCATAAGAAGTCACCACACTCCCATTATGCTTGTCTTGCTGAGAGAGAAGGGAGTTGAAATCCCCAGAAATAATCCAAGGAGTTGGAGGGCACCATCTCGTCAAATCATCCCAGAAGACCCTCCTAGCAGAGATGGGTTATAGCCAGCCATACACAAAAATTATATGAAAACTCTTTTGATTAACCAGAGAAGTTAACTTGACATGAATAGCCTGCAAAGAGAAGTCAATCAACTCTATATTCACATTAAGAGAATTCTAGAACAAAACAATCATACCAGTGGAACTGTTTGTAGCATTATTCAAGCTCTTCCAATCCTTAAGCCTTAACCTATGCATAAAAGAGATCTTACCAAGATTCAATTTGGTTTCAAGAAAACACATAACATCAATAGAGTGCCTCTTCATGAAGCTGATAGCCTCATGCTTCTTCAAGGGACTATTAAGACCCCTGATATTCCAAGTGGCAATAATCATTTATGGGTATGCAGGGAGATTCCCCTATCCCCCTCACTTTTAGAAGTACCTGGATTTGCTTTTCTTGCTAAGCTTCTAGTGGTGACTCCCTCCCCAGATTTACCTACCCTGTTAGTAGGTTTGGCATTCTGGAAAACCCTCCATTCTAGGTTTGAAAGCCATCCTAGAGTCTGGCCCCCCTCCAGACATAGAAGGTTGTGCCACAGAGTTCCTGTTCTTCCTGCCTTTAACCAAATGCTAGTCCTCCTCATTAACCTCCAACTGCATAGGGTCAAAATCAGTAGCTCCAACTAGATCAATCAGAATCTGGACATCCAGAGGATCCTTTGAAGCAAGATCCATAGGTTTTGAAGGCTTTGTCAATCTATCCAAGACACTGACCCTCCCCACAGTTTTAGAACCAACCTTACCATGCATAGGAGCTTTAGAACAAATACCATAAGAGTGCCCAATAACCTTACAGTGCCTGCAAAACTTCGACGAAGTTTCATAGATAACAGATTGCTCCATAGGGTTACCACTAGGAAGCAAAATATCTATAGAGCTTGGTAAATCTCCCATTAAATCAAGTTCAACTAGCACTCTAGCATAAGATAGTCGTGCCATGGATGTAGTTAGGCTATCACACTGCAGAGGCTTGCCCAAACAATTTGCAATCTTTGACAGGCATCTAGCATACCAGCATTTTAGGGGGAGGTTTGGAAGCTTTACCCAGACTGAGACCTTTGCCATCTCCTCATTGTCAAAATCAAAGTATTCAGGCATAGTCTTCAACACTAAAGGCCTACCATACACAAGGTAAGGGCCACCTTCTAACACCTTGTTTTTCACATCTTCATTTGCAAATTTGTAAACCAGCCAACCAGAGTCATGGAGGGTTAAATAAGCTTCACACTTCCAAATAGTATGAATCAGGTGTTTAAGAGCCCTATACCCTAGGAATTTACTAGCAACATACCCAACAACACTTCTCTTCCAAACATCTTCATTCTCATCAAAATCATCAATGGAGAGTACATAATTTTTCTTAACACTTAACTCAGGAAATGCTGAAGCTTAGTACAACTATCAGAGTTTCTATTCGAAGAAAAAAGAGCTCTCCACTTACCCTGATTTGAAATCCCCTCCTTTGCCACACAAGGATCAGCATCTTTTACAGCAACATCCTCCTCGAGTTCCTTCCCCGGCCTTCGTGGAACCGAGACAGAGACAAATGAAACAAGCTGTCATCAGGCACATCATTTCCTAATGCCCTAATGCGGGAAGTGATAAAGAACTTAGAACCTTCGTCATCAGACTGGGTATAGTCCAGTTGTTCTTCCTCAAAACCATCATCCTCCTCGACATAGGCATCCTCCAGAAGGACACGATCCTGGCTAGGAGAATCTCCAACTAGTCCCATTTGATTGACCCGACCAAAATCATCAGTGGATAATAGGTATCC
>NC_052233.1:4619864-4642364 GCF_013401445.1 Tripterygium wilfordii
TTCAATAACCTACCTGCCTTGCGAGGGGGTGAGGGGTTGGGCTGTCTGGGCCATGGCCCAGGGAAGTACCTACGGCATGCCTACTGGGCTGAGGTCCAGGGAGGTGGGTGGGGAAACTTGTAAAAAGGCAGTTTTTATGTAACGACCCATCCCATACACCCACCCCGCAGTAATGGGCTGTGCGTACAAACCGGGCCCATGGGCCGCTACCCCCAACCCCTCACCCCCTTGCAAGGCAGGCACTATGTTAAAGGCTAGGTGGAGGGTTCGAAACCTAGCAACAACCTGCCTGCCTTGCGAGGGGGTGAGGGGTTGGGGGTAGCGGCCCATGGGCCCGGCTTGTACGCACAGCCCATTATTGCGGGGTGGGTGTGTGGGATGGGTCGTTACACACCAAGTCCCAAAATATACACCAAGGCATGGCGTGCCACGAAGTCCCAAAAAATAGAACAAGGCATGGGGTGCCACCAAGTCCGTAAGAATACAATGTTGGGGCATGGCGTGCCACCAAGTCCCCAAGAATACAATGTTGGTGCATGACGTGCCACCAAGTCCATAAGAATACACCAAGGCATGGCTTGCCACCAAGTCCCAATACAACAAGGCATAACATGTCGCCAATTCCATGAAAATAGCATCAACTTATAGTCACCGTAACCACTAAAGTGGCAAAAGGCATGGCCTAGCCTCTAAAATGGTGAAATCGGCTTCAAGGCATTGTTGCAGGCATTCTAGAATGCACGAGACGTATAGCATGCAATGGCACGCAAAACAAGACAATGTTGCCTTTGGAACGTGAGAACTTTGAAGTTTGGAAAAAATTTCTGACAAGGCATGCCATAGCCCACAAAACGTGGAAAACGGGTCCAAGGCATGCCATGGCTATTGGAACATGAGAACTTTGAAAATTTTGAAGGTCTTGAAAAAAATTGTGACAAGGCATGCCATAACCCACAAAACGTGGAAAACGGCTCCAAGGCATGCCATGGCTATTGGAACATGAGAACTTTGAAAATTTTGAAGGTCTTGAAAAAAATTGTGCCAAGGCATGCCAAGGTCGTTGGAACATCCAAAATGGCAACGAGGCATGCCAAAGTCATTGGAACGTGAGAACTTTCAATGTTGCAAAAAATGGTGCCAAGGCATGCCCTAGTCGTTGGAACGTCCAAAATGGCACCAAGGCATGCCAACGCCGTTTGGAACGTGAGAACTTTGAAAATTTTGAAGATTGAAAAAATTTGTGCCTAGAAGGCATGCCATAGCCCACAGTGACACCAAGGCATGCCAAAGTCGTTGGAATGTGTGAACTCCCAGCACGCGTGGTGCAAGCCTTGCGTTGGATGAGAGTTTTACGCTGACGGGATGAGAAATGGGGGTGACTACGCTTTTTCATGAATCCATGTCTCCTGCTGCCAGTCAGAGAAACGGACTTAAGGCATATATATAGGGGGTACTGAGGTTAACCCTTAGACCCCCGCGAGCTCTAGATTGTCACGCGCGTTGATGGGATGAAAAATGAACGGGACTACGCTTGTTGGGAAATTAATGTTTCCAACTGCCAGTTTGAGAAATGGACCTAAAACATATATAGAAGGGGTATTGAGGTTAACCTTCAGACCCCCGTGCCCGCGCTAGGGGCCCGCGTGTGCGCTGACGGGATGAGAAATGGACGAGACTACGCTTTTTGAGAAATTGATGTCTCCTACTACCAGTTTGAGAAACGGACTTAAGACACATATATAGGGGGTACTGAGGTTAATCTTCAGACCCCCGCGCACGCTAGGGGGCTGCGTGCTCTCTGACGAGATGAGAAATGGGGGGGGGGACTACGCTTTTTGAGAAATTGATGTCTCCTACTGCCGGTTTGGAAAACTGACTTAAGGCATAAATATGGGGGGGGTAGTCGGGTGGGTTGAAAGACCTCCCCTCCTATATCAGACGTGGGCTTCGGTTTGGGGTGCTTGGCGTTGACTACAGCCTATATAGCACCCCACGTGGGATTCGGAAGGTCAAAAATCGAAGCATAGGTGCTCAGTAAGGATCGCTTTGTCGAGCGCCCACATGTGGGATTCAGAATTGCGATGAATTGCTTGTTTCTCGCACGCTGCGTGCTCTAGGAGGTCTCTTCCGCTGCTGACGGGATGAGAAATTGGGGGGACTACGCTTTTTGAGAAATTGATGTCTCTTACTGCCAGTTTGGAAAACGGACTTAAGACATATATATAGGGGGAGTCCGGTTGGTTGAAAGACCTCCCCTCCTATATGGGACATGGGCTTCGGTTAGGGGTGCTTGGCGTGGACTACAGCCTAGATAGCACCCCACGTGGGATTCGGAAGGTCGGAAACCGAAGCCGTGGACACTTGGCAAGGATGCCTTTGCCGAGTGCCCACATGTGGCAATCGGAATTTCGTTGGATTGGTCGTGTCTTGCACATTGTAGTAACCGGTTTTTGTCCGGGCAAAAATATTAATAAAAGAAAATTAAAAATATGAAATCCAAAATAAAAATTAAAAGAAGAAAATTGATATCCAAACTCTTTTCTTTGCTTAAAAACTGGTGAGCCCACAAACTCAAAATTTAAAACCCAATTCCAAAGTAAGCTCAAGTTTTGGCCCAATTGCTAAAAATAAAGCGCTATAAAATATCTGGAGAATAAAGAATAAATAAATTAAATAGAAAATTAGAAAATGAAAAGGACCAAAAAGGGTAGTCGTCTTGATTAAAATGAGAGAAAAAGTAGGGGCAAAAATGAAAAATTGAAAGAGTTAGGGTTTTAGTGGAGATATGACTAGACAATATAGAGAGCACACAATGGGGTTTTAGGAGAAGAAGGGAGTGGGGCAGCTGACAGGTAAAAAAAGAAAAAAAGAGGGGAAGAAAAAGTCAAGAGAGATGAAGAAGGTTTTGGGAGGATTGAGAGAAAAAGAGAGCAGAACGAGGATAGCCAAAACAATAGAAAGAAAAAGCGAAAAGGGTTTTGGGTAGAGAAGCGTTGAGAGAAGTTGGCATTGCCGCACAGCAAAATAGAAAGGATTGAAGGCAAAGAAAGCACGAGGAGAAGAAGAAAAAGTTAGAAGAAGGAAAGGATAAGAAGAAGGGTTCGATTTCTCGGTCTCTATTTCCTGGAGAAGGTAATGATTCGTTAGTACTTTGATTTGAATCTGGTTTTGTCTTCGGATTTTTCTAGACTTATTTCTGATATACTTGTGTTTTGTTGATTCAATTCCATAGCTCTTAAATCTGGTTCATATCAGTGATTTGTGTTATTCTATCTTGATGATGATTGACTGAGATTATGCTTATTTTGTTTTGATTCATGGCCTGTGCTTGCCCATATTTGAGATTTAACCTGTTTGCTTGTTTGATTTCTATTTGGTTATACCTGTTCTAGTTTGTGATCATTGTACTTGATTTCGTTTGAAAATGGGTTTGTATTGATTTGCTTATGTTGGTTTGTGATCGGTCCTATATGATTTGAAGAGTTTATTTGCTCTGTTCTGAAATTTTGATGAAATGAAACGATTCTGGTTTTCTGGTTTGCAAGTTTGAGTGTGTGTCTGTATATGTACAGTGTGTATATCAATATATATATAGGCTGCGTTTGGTGCACAATATATTGCATTTGAACCATATATTGCATTACACAAACAAACAACAATTTTGTGGTACAAATTTCAAAGCAATTTAAACACAATAAATGATTCTTTTTGGAATTGTGATATTTTCTACCATTTCAAGACAATTTCTTCCCTTGCTAATGTAACTACCCTAATGAAGTCATAAAATTACACAATATGCCACAATACTCAATTCACACGAGACTTTTCTCTGCTCTTGTAAACCCTTCATTTCTTCAATTTTCATCTCTGATATCAAGCTGCGGCAGACCAGCAACGGCACAGTGTCTTCAATCGAGTTTTGCGACGAACCTTCACACATCGGTAATCCCCTCATCTTCTCCTCAATCCTAGATTAGTTCGGTCTCTCTTTGTTTTCTTCGTTTAGAGCTTCTGGGTTTTGATCTCTTTTATGGGTTTGTTCCAAGAATCATTTGTAGATAGAATTTTTGGGTTAATTTTTGTAGTCAATATTTTGTTTGTGTAAAATCTGGATGCTGGAGATTGGGGCAGTGTCTTCGATTATTACGATGGGATTTATATGCTTTGTTTATGCTGGATTTGTTTTCATTCCAATATTAGGAGGTTTTGGTATTTATGATTGTCTTGGAAGTTCATTTAGCTGGGTATCAATCTGGTTTTTACTTGCTACTGCTTCCCCCAGCTGAAACACTAAATCTGGTTTTGAATGTAATGTGCAATTTTCTGTAGTAATCATGCTTTATGAAAATGAGTGTGCAATGCTGAAGTGTTATCTGTATAACAATAGATATTATCAAATATTGAACTTTGACTTTGAGTCTGTAGAGTGTAAAAGGAACCAAGACTCATCAGTGCAACTTTTTTATACATATCACAGATTCAACATTAGTCTAGTTTAATGTATTGATCAGTCTTCTTTGTTAAACAGGACGAGAATCATATCTCATTCAATGTATTGATCACCCTTTATATGTCCAATGTGTTTCAATGATTGAATTTCCAAATGTTTTATTCTATGACTGGTTTTTTTGCTCACCATCTAATTGCATAGCTCATCTTGGTTGTGATATGTTCATTTTAACTTACATTTGACAGCAATATTCTCTCATTGTTACTAGTTTAGGAAATGAGTAAGAAAGGGAAAGAAAGTTTGATAGAGGGAGATGCACAATTTAAATGGGATATTCAAACCACCAAAATATTCCTAGATATGCTGTATGAGTGGAGAAAGAAAAATGCTGGTCAAATGAAGTGGGATAAGATTGCTGATGAATTTAAGGTTGTAAGTGGTAAAAATTGTACCATGCAAAAATTGAAAACGAAGCACGACAACATGAAACAGAATTGGCAGTTGTTCAATAGACTGATGACTGTTGAGACAGGTTTGGGGTTCAATTTTGAGACTGGAAAGGATGAGGCCACTGAAGATTGGTGGGCAGCTAGAATTCAGGTGGCTGTCATTTATGTATGATTATTTATTTCATAATGTCAATCTAAAAATATGTAATGCGATCCTAATTTATATGTCCAATTTGCAGGAGAATATCAACTTTAAGAAGTTTAAGAATGGAGGCTTTCAACTCCGTGGGGAGCAAGACAAGCTTTGGGGGGGTAGCTCTGCCAATGGTGAGAACTGTGTATCTCCACATATCGTATTAGACAATGACTTCATACAATCATTTGGAGCTGATTGTTACACTCCAAGTCCAGTAGACTCAAGCTATGATGGGTTTGTTGATGAGTTCTCCACTGGTTCATCACCAGTGAAGGCTAGCACACCCACCCCTGGATCTACTAATACTGGGGGAAGAAGGAAGAGGAAGAGAATGACACAAGATACCATAGATCCTAAGTTTGACAAGTTGTGCCAGCAATTGCAAATGGTTTCTGAGAAGCAATTTTCTTATTTATCTACAAAACAAGAATATTATGATGTGAAGAAAGAAGTTGCAAAGAAAGTTGAAAATGTGCATCCTATCCCAGTTGTGCAACCTGTCCAGCCATTGATGCCCGTGGATCCTTCATATGATGCCTCTATTAAGGCCCTGGTTGATATGAACATAGCTGCTGAAAATCCAGCACTATTTTACTTTGTTGTCCAGCTGTTTAATACCAACAGTCAGAGACAACTTTTCCTTGCATTACCAGAGAGCGCACGACTTGGTTATATTGAGCTACTATTCAAGCAGCATGATGGAAAAGCTCCAATTGGATGATGTATTCTGGGTTGAGATCAATTATTTATACATGTAATTTAGTTGGTTAGATGAACTTGTTAATGTCATTGAAGACAAATTTCGATTTTCAATTTATGTATTGGACAAATGCAGTTATTTTATGTTATGTGAACTGTGATGATTTTATTCATCATTTAAGTACTAGATGATTTTATTTACATCTTACTTGGTAATGAAATGACTTCATATGACATCTTACATTAATTTCTATTTTTCCACGTCGCAGCGATGAATTCAAGTTCAAGTTCTAGTGATGATGATGACGGTGTTGACCTATCACAGATTTTGTTACTTCATTTCCTCAAGCGCCAGTTTGAGGATAGAGGGTCGATTTCCCGGTCACGAAGAAATATGCAATGTAGAACCTGTACCTTAACAGGCCGTGATTGGGTGGCAGATGTACTTCAAGGTCATCCAGTTCGTTGTCATGAAGCATTTCGAATGCCGGTTGAGGTATTCCATGCTTTATGTGGAGTTTTACGGGATGATTACGGATTGATTGGGTCTGATAATGTTGGCATTCTGGAGATGGTAGCGATGTTCGTATCAATCTTGGGTCATGCTCAAGCAAATAGGGATATACAAGAGAGGTTTCAACACTCGGGGGAGACAATCAGTCGCCTTTTCCACAAGGTATTGCTAGCAGTATTGAAACTATCTAAGGATATCATTCAACCTAGGGGCAACTCATTGCATGAAACGCCAAGGTATATAAGGGAGCATTCCAAAATTTCATATCGTATATCTTTCAAGGATTGCATTGGGGCACTGGATGGGACTCATATTTCGACAATGGTCGGACCAGAAAATAGACAAAGATATATTGGGAGAAAAGGAGTTGCCACCCAGAATGTTTTAGCTGTGTGTGATTTTGACATGATGTACACTTATATATCGGCAGGATGGGAGGGATCGGCTCATGATAGTAGGGTACTGGAACATTCTCTGCGTGTTGAGCGTATGAAGTTCCCAAAACCGCCACGAGGTGAGAATTACGTGTGATAAGTTGTAAACTTTATTTTATCACAAGGATATTTATAATTTTTTTTTAGGAAAATATTATTTGGTTGATGCCGGATATGCAAACAAGACAGGCTTCCTTGCACCATACAAGGGCGAGAGGTATCATGTTCCTGTATTTCAGAATGGAGCACCCGCTTCAGGACCACGTGAAGTATTCAATAAGGCACATGCTCGGCTAAGGAATGTCATCGAACGAACATTCGGAGTGACAAAGAAGAAATGGCGGATCCTGAATGCAATGACTTCGTATGACATTAAGGTACAGGCGATGATTGTGATAGCATGCATGGCACTTCACAATTTTATACGCATCCATGCTGTCAATGACGTTGATTTCAATGACATTGGTTCTACGTCTACTGGGGGCGATCATTCGGTGTCGGATCCTGTCCATGAAGTTACGGATAATGGAGTTGATGAATATTTGGTCATTGATGATGCTAACATGGCTCAGTTTCGTGATATGCTTGCCGATCAACTATCTAGCGCAATATGAATAATTAATATATTAATTGTATTAATATGATCGTAAAGGGTGTGAATTTGGACATGTAAATATCAATATATATGAGACTGCAATGTTGAATGAGTTATGGTATTTTTTCAATTTTTTTTTAAATTTTTTTTTTTATGAAAAAAAGTTTTTATTATTTTTAATTAATTATGCAGTGTTTATAACTTATTTTATGATTTTTTTATTACTATTATATAGCTTGAAATAGTTATGCCCCTCCATGTAATTTACAAGACAATATTAAGACTTTATATTGTTTCAGCAAAAGTGTAACCAAACACCTAACAACATTTCAATAACCATTTATACTACCATATATTACAATCATTTATTATCTACAATATATGCTACCATATATGCTAATGACAAAATTGTGCACCAAACGGAGCCATAGTGTGTGTGTATATATGTGTACAGTATGTGTGCAGGGTGTGGTGTATATATGTGTGCAGTATAGTATGTGTATACATATGTACAGTGTGTGTATAAATATCGTAGGTTTGTGTGTATAGATTGTATATTTGTTCATATATGTATATGTGTGTGTACGCCTATGGGTATATGTGTATATATGTACATGAGTTTATGAGTTTATATGTGTATATGTGTGTATACATGGTTTGGAGATGAATATGTATATGATATTATCATATGTGTTTATATGTGTATGTGAATCTTTAAATATGGGCTTGGTTATATTTGGATACCCATTTGACCCATTTTTGTGTCTGATATTGGGCTTGGACCGGGCTGGACACTACTTGGGCCGAAGGACATACTTGGAGGAATTGGGCTGGGTTTAAGCATTGACCCTCATGGGCAATATTTGTATATTATTTTATTTTTATTTTTATTTTATCCTTTTTTATTATTCTTATTTTTATTTTGAACATAATTGTAAAATGTAATAGTGTAGTGAAAAATAATGAAAAATACATACATAAATATTTTAGCGTGCTAGAAGCATATAGACATTAGGGATTGATTTTGTGAATGATGATTGCATTAGAATGCATACTTAGGACTTTGATTTCTCACATTATGTCATGCCTTAGATGTATATTAGGATTGTTTGAGTGCCATAAAAATAAATACAACGCGTTAGTCATTAGAATTAATTCAAGCCGTCTCACCGTAATAAACACACGAACATTAAATTATGGAACTTTTATGTTTTGTTTAAATACCAAGGAGCCTTCAATATATTGGGGTTCCATTGACATTCATTCAAAATATTTGGATTTCATGGGCCCGGAAAGCAAATATGTTTTTAGGGATTAAGAGAATTTATTTAAGGACCCAAATGGGGGTTTAAAGATATTTGACCCGTCCGATGGGCCTTAAATGGATTCTTTCTTTTCTCATAGAGAACATAATTGTGAGTAAGGCTTGAATAGAACATTTTTCTTTGATTGTGAGCCCTATTAGTACATCAACCAATCCCCAAAAATCCCTTTTTCAAAAGCATCAAAACCTACTTTAAGTGGAATTTTTTTTATCCAATCTTTGGCCAAGCCGGGAATGGCCCCAATGATCCCATGCACACCTTTTTTCAAGTTACCAAACCCACTTCGAGTGGGATTTTATCCAATCTTCAACCAAGCCAGGAATGGCCTCAATGATCCCGAGCACACCTATTTTCAAATCATCAGAACCCACTCCAAGTGGGATTTTTATTCATTTTTGGCCAAGCCAGGAATGGGCGTAGTGATCCCATGCACCTTTTTCTCCAAACCACTCCAAGTGGATTTTTTATCACATTCCAATAAGAGCCATCAAAATGGGATTTTCAAAAACTAATTAGAGCCAACTAGGAAAACATTCAAAGGTAACCGTTTTCAGGAGTTGTGGGGTGTCTAACGCATTCCCCATGCTCAATAGACCCCCTTGCCCATTTTTCTCGTAGACCAGAATGGATGTCCAATTGCATCCTAAAAATCAATTGGTGGCGACTTCATTGTTTTTCATGCCGATTGCTTCAGCTGGCGACTTCATTGGGGACTTGGTTGTTGTACCAAAGGGGTCGGGCCTTTTCTTTTGTTGGTGTTTTCCTATTTTGGCTCAGCTGTTTGTTTTATTGTATAGTTTTGTGGAACTAATGTGTTTGTTCGTGATTGTAGGATTTTGGTTTTTATGAAATATGAGTAGTTGAGTGTTGTTAAGGATACGGATGATCCCCCACACACACATTACTATTCACATACACACAAATGGCCCATAAAACTCGGGTCCTGCTAGTGGTTAGTGAGGGTTGATCTTTTGCTTTTGATGAATTTTTTCCTCACGTAAGCAAGGAAAAACATCCTCCTGGATTGACGTCCCTTCAAGATATTGGGGGATGGTTCCACTTCCAAATATGGGGTGTGAACTAACCTGATCCAGTGGCCTCTCGCGTAGCCGCATTATAGTTAGATATGCCACCCATATGCACATTAGATAACCCATAGATCTGGTTCGAGACCTTCAAAAATATGTAGGAACCTGATTTTGTTTAGGAACAATAAGGGATTCTCCTATCCTTAACTCTATTTATTTCCCGTACGTTTAAATACTATGTACCTTTATTCCTCATTTACATATTTATATGTACTCGATGCATACCTATATATATACATTCATTAAACCACACATTTACATCTCTTATACACTTGTCATATATGTTAGCATAGGTGATGATCATGTACGCTTGATAATTACCCATACATGTTCATATATACTTGACACATTAGTTAGACTGCGTATACATACACATTCATTAAATCACACATGTTCATATACATCTTTTACACACTTACCATGTACATGTTAGCCTAGGTTGTACACATATGTCCATATATATTTGTACACTTGTTAAAATTATCTATACATGTCCATATATGTTTGCACACTTGTTAATTATCCATACTTGATCACATATGCTTGTATACTCGTTAATTACCCATGCATCTCCATATGTATCATTCATGTATATTAATTGCCTTTGTATATAATTTGGTTGTTTTATACACTATATCTTATTTACTAAATTCTTTCCGTACTTTTATACTTATGCATTCACTAGGCACATTCTTTGCAATTGGACAAGATGATGTTTTCAAGATCAACAATAGGGACCAGTAGCACAGTGCAAGATGGACCATGGGAATCTAGAGACGCTTTGAAAAAGTTACGAGCAGAGTTTGGGGATGGCCTAAAGGATGATTTATCATTGGGGGTTGTTCGAAAAACACAGTTTCAAAAACAAGCACCACCCGGGTTGGTACAATTCTGGGAAGGTCAGAGCACGGAAGCACGTAAGAGGTTTGGAAGGACTTATGGACATATTGGGCACTTGTTAACTATTGAAGTACTGTAACCCTTCTTCAAGCTGCTGTACATTATTGGGATCCTGCATATCGATGTTTTACTTTTAATTCTACAGATTTGTCTCCTTTAATAGAAGAGTATGGTCAATTGTTAGGATATGATCCTCATGTAAACAAAATTTACAATCCAGCAGAAACTATTGATGGTTGAAAAATTATTCACCGGCTTTTGGAAATATAACAAACTCGGACTATGGGGAAAGATAAGGTTACCATTTGGGTGTTTCCTATAGATAAATTGATGGACTTTGCTCAAGAAAGGTTTGAGAATCCAGAAGGACAAATGGCTTTTGCATTAGCAGTATATGGGGCAGTATTATTTCCTTGTGCGGGTGGATTTGTGGAGAAAAATGTGATTAAGCTGGTTCACCTCGTCAAATATGGAACTAATCCAATACCTGTTATCTTGTGTGAGACAATTCGATCCCTTAACCATTGCCGCATCAAAGGGGAAGGCAGTTTTCGTGGGTGTTCGCAATTGTTAGGACTCTGGCTGGTGAGTCATTTGAAGTATCTGAGGGAGATTGGAGCTTCGATTGTTATGTTTGAGGATCATGCCCGGTTACTTAGAGATCCAATTCAGAACTTCAAAGCAGTGAGGATACAATCTACCATACCAACTATTGACATGTGGAGACAATTCTTGGATGAGTTAGAGCCGAAAACGACGTTTGATCGGGCTGTGTGGTACAAGCCAAGGGGTTTACTTTATAAATGCGGTGATTACAATTGGATGCCATTGGTGGGACCCTGGGGCAATACTAATCAAGCACCTACCATGTTCCTTCGTCAGAAAGCAGGAAATCTATGCACACCAGTTACACATGGCTTGATGGAGTTTGAATTTTCTCATGAAGATCAGAAAGGGAAATGTCTGTCTCATCAGGTGGTAGAAGCATGGAAAAGGATTCATATAATGGAGCGCGGGACGCTTACCGTAGATTTGAAAGGGAAAAACCGATACATACAATGGCTTCGAGAGAGAAAGAAGACTATCACACAGTATGACAGCATGAAGATGAAAGGGAAGATGTCTTATGAAAAAGAAAAATCAGATCTAGAAGTACCATCAAATAATTTTAACGAAGCAATGGACACCCCAATTGAGGAAAAGGTCGAAGCAACTCAAAATTTGTGGAAAGAGAAGTATCACAAATATAAGGGCAAATGCAAAAAGTTGAAGTTGAAGATGAAGATTCAGAAAGAGAGGGAAGTTAGAGAAGCAGAGAAATGGCAGTTTGATGCATTGAAGGATAAATTCTTGAAGCTACTAGAGAAAATCAAGAAAAGAAAAGAAAAAGATCCAGCGAAGCATGACAAGACACATACATAACTCCAGGAAATGCGTAAACAGATTCAGGGATTGAATGAAGAGCTTTTATCTTGGAAAGAAGATGCCTATCAGCTACAATTACAGATGTACACAGACAGAGAGGAGCAAAGGATATTAGAAGCTGAGAATGATAGATTGAAGGAACAATGAATGAGATGAACCAACAACAAATGGGAGAGATCACAGCTCTAAGGGAATAGAATGATTATTTCCATTCACTGTTAGAGGAGACACAACAGGAATTGCAGAGTACCAAATTTAAAGTGAGATTAATAATGAGTCGCTTGATGACCCTGCCAGATTGGGCAGAGGATTATGAAATATGGGTGTTTTTGAAAAGTTTGAAAGATGACCTACATGAGCTTCAGAAAAGGTTGAATGCGGTGCAAGCAGGAGGTGTTTTTGTAGTGGAAATCTAGTTGTTCAAGTGGATTGAGTTTGATGTTTTCCCTTACAGGCTTTGAATGAAAGAAATAAAAGAAGACGACACTGTTTTAATCATCTTGTCCAATTACAAAGATATCTAGGAAGCACATAAACTCGTAGTCACGCATATGCATAAATAATAAAACTGATAAACTGATAAATGTTTCTTTCATCATTTAGGTGGCACATAGCATGAAAGAAGCTTGAGCCCTTATCATAATCCTTGAGAAATTTAGATTTAAGCTTTTGACTAAAGAACATGTTCTCAACAGACTTGAGGTGAACCAGATTCACTCTCAAAAGTTTCTCTTGCATTAGCAACGGAGGATTATCCATGTCTACTTGAAGCTAAATTTGGTGAGATTCCAAAGCAGAAGTAGCTCTACTAACCTTTTCAGAGATATGAAAAAAGTGCAATTTATTTAGCAGCTTCAAGGGGGCTTTCAAGTGCTTGAGTCTTTTACAGAGAATAAACATAGGGGTACCATGGATAGGAATGGACCAGTTTGAATTAACTAACTGCAAAAAATGATCATGCTCCACCCACATATTATAAAACTTTAAAGATCTCCTAGCATGTAAATGAAAAGCACCAATTTGGACTCTAGCTTGTGAATGATCAGAGAAAGCACCAGGAGGATAGAAATGAACTTGGCAAAGCATCTACATAGTATACCAGAGAGGATTCACAAGAACCCTATCAATTTTACTCCAGACATTACCATTAGACCAGGTGTAATGACTACCAATGTAATTCAAATCATAAAGACCCAAATATGAGCAACACTCCCTGAAGTTAGCAGTTTCATAAGTGGTAACACTACTCCCTCTATGCCTATGAGCCTAAGTCAGGATAGAGTTAAAATCCCTCAGAATAAGCCAAGGAACATTGGGGGACCAACTCCTCAAATCATCCCAGAGAACTCTCCTAGCAATGATAGTATTAAACCCATAAACAAAAGCAGCATGAAACTTAATCTGGCTAACCAAACAGGTAATAGCAACATGCATTGCTTGAGTAGAAAGAGCAATAGGCTCAACATTAACAGTAACAGGATTCCAAAAAACTACAATTCTAGCTGTACTGGTAATGCCTACATTAGCAAGGAACTTCCAATTCTTCAACTTCAACTTCTGAAAAAAATTAAGCTTAGAAAAGCTCAATTTAGTTTCAATAAGACCACAAACATCAACTTTACTTTTCTTCATGAGGCTAGCAACCTCATGCTGCTTTAGAGGACTATTGAGCCCTCTAATATTCCAACTGTACACTGACATGGAATAGGAGGAGGTGATGGAGACCCCCTAGCACTACCAGATGCCCTCTTGACAAGATTCCTAGCGCCACTCCTTGTTCTAGCCCCCACAGAACCAACCTGGTTAGATTTATCAGCTTTATCAGTGAGAGTGACATGCCCCTCATAAGTAGCCAAACCACCACCACCTTGATTTCCATTATTGCTTTGATTCCACTATTTCTTTTTAGAAGTTTTTGAGTTCTTTTTGCCTCTGAAAACCTCCCAACCATCATCGACCTCTAATTGCATAAGATCAAAAGTAGTAGTTTCAAGAACTGCCTTACCTTTCTAATTATCAACTAAACCATTCTTGCCAGACTGATCCCCCAGTCTATCCAGCACACTTCCTTTCTTAACACCTTCCACATTGTTATCAGACTGACCCCCCACTTTATTGCTGCCAGCTCTAGCATTAATAGGCCTAGAACACACCCCAATGGTATGTCCAAGAACCTTGTAATTTTTACAGAATTTAGGCAAGGTTTCATACTCCACAGACTACTGATTGGACCTCTATTTTGAGGTTCCAATGTCCTTTAATTAGGATGTTTTAGCACTTAGCTAATGTATTTGATTGCATTTTAGCTTAGTTTTACACTTACAAATGTTTCCCCTTGGTTTTGTAGGAATCGGACCTTGTTCGGGCAAGTTGGAGCACTTTTTGGGCACTTTTTGTTGTGAGGTGTCGGGACACCTCTCAAGGTGTCCGGACACTTACTGTCTGGACACCCATATTAGGTGTCCGGGAAAAATGAGACAGAGCCTATAATGAAGACTTGATAAGCCCAGGTGTCCGGACACCTTCCGAAGCCGTCCGGACACCTACCGCGGATCTGTAATTTTCTACACCAAAATTTCAAGGGCATTTGGGGTAAATCATGTATGTAACCAATGGGGAACGATTTTATAAGGGTAGTTAGGTATTTTCTATTGTAAAAAGAGGGGAAAACCCTAAGATTGGGGTTCTCTTTCTCATTCATCGACTTCTCCAACATGAAGCCACCATAGGAGTAGTGTAAATCTAGTTTCTCTCTCTAAGTTTTCTTTGTTGTTTTTGGTGCTTTCTCTTGATTTTGTATAAACTCTGATTTAGATGACAATAGATTGGATGTTTATTGCAACAATCATGAGTGGGTAGTTCTCTTCTCTAGTTTCTAATCCCGAATGGTGGATGCAAGGTTTCAATTACTCAAGGTATGCTCAAAGAATCGTAGCTTCGATTTCACTCTTTTAATTTCGTGATAGTTGTGTGATTGGATCTATGAGAATGACATATTTGATTGTATTCTTGGATTGTCTAGTCTAGGGATTGCATCTAATGTGTTCGATTGAGAATTGTTAAACCCATTGCATGATTTCCTTAATTAATTGAGTTTTTCATTGCATAGCTATTAATTATGTGTATTGATGATGGGGTTTTGGGTTAATTTAGGAATGTGCATGGGAGAGTTATGGTTAATTGATCTTTGAGTGTGAAACTAGGGTGTTAGCCAAGCCGAGCCCTAAGGGGGAACATTAATCCATAATATTAGGTGCTTATCCCATTGCGTTCATCGTAGATTAAGAGACCCGATGGCCTACATGTATGAATTGAAGTCTTATAACCCAATTCTCTTTGCATATGCATGATTGATAGTATCACACAATGCATTGTGTATGGTTGTGTGTGTTTGCAATGATACCTTGAGTATGAGAACCGAGTAGCCACCGGGACGGATTAGAGACTAGGTTTTTAATTAATTGTTTTAAATCCATTTCGTGCTTACTTTGATTACAAAATCGCTCATGCTACCGAGTCATTCGGCCCATTTCTTTTACTTACTTTTATTTGATATTCATTGTGTTTATTAGTGTTAGCTAGTCATTTGCATATCATTCACTTCAAATTTGCATTGCTTCCTCGTGGATCGATACCGGACTCACCGGTTTATTACTTGACGATACCCTACACTTGGGGTAAGTACACACACACACTTTGGTGTCGGTCAAGTTTTTGGCGCCGTTGCGGGGAAGCGAGTGTCGAAGACGGAGCTGGGTGGCTTGTAGATGCTAGCTTTATGCTATTAAACGCCATCAAATAAGGAAGGAGCACGGTCACGCTTCAAGGGTAACTTCGTTCCTCCCTTTTACTTGCTTTCTAGTGTAGTTGATTTAGTGTAGTTGCGGAAAAAAAAAATTGTGAGGAGAACTTGGCGGATGGGGCTAACTTAGATTCCTGTGGGCGATGGATGCCATCTTGTTTGCTGCTTGGTAGTGATACGTTGTTTGAGAGAGCTTTGAGCATTTTTATTTTTATCACTACTTGCTACATCTTGGTGTGTTATTGTTCCTAAGGTTGATTGTTGCTCTATTCCTATCCTTGCTCTTGTTCTTGCTTAATATTGTTCTTGGTTGTTCATAAATTGAAAAAAAAAAAAAATCTTGTGTTACTTGACGTGGTTGATTGCTACTTTTGTGTGTTACTTGCTATTGTTCCTTGCCATCATGTCTCAACCTAGAGATAATGTTAGTGGGCATGGGTCTAATAGAGATGGGATAGGTGGTGATATAAATGTGAGTGATGCGGGGAGTGTACGTGGGGGTGATATGAATCTTGATGCATTGCGTCATCTTTTGCAACATGTGAATATTGATGAGTTGATGAATCCGGTGCAAGGGCAAGATGTCCAAATTGGCAATGCCCAAAATTTACAAAATGCTCAAGTTGAGCATGCTTTGCAAAATGCACCTCAACCACTTCAACAAGACAATGCGGCGCAATTTGCCCCACAAAATGTCTACCCACCTCCCAATATGCCTCCCGCATACCATATGCCTCCCCCATATAATTTTTTGCATCCTATGTATTATCAAATGCCACAAGTGCCACAATATGCTCCCTTTGGACAAAATTTACATGCACCTCCTCCTTTTGACTACATTCATGCACATGAGTACCAATCCTTTAGGCAAGCACAATCTTCACACCAATGTATAGCTCCACCATCTTACCAACCATGCACCCCACCCCAAGAGAGATCACTTGAGGATACGCTTCAAATATTCATGGAAGCTCAATTGGAGGTTAATCAAAGGAGATTTGAATTTCGTGAGCAAACCAATAGAGCCTTGGAAGATTTAAGAAGCCAATTGACAAAGATCACTCAAACATTAGAATCTCAATTCGAAACTTCAAGTGGGGGGTTGAATGTGCAAGAACAAGAACAACCCATCATTACCTCAAGGAGTGGGATAGTAATTGACAATACCATGACTCCTAAGGTAAGTGAGGATGAGAAATTAGTGGAAGAAGTGGGTGGTGAGGTGAAAAATGTTATAGTTGGAGATAGATCATGTCGAGACAAGGACAATGCTCAAGTTGAAAAGGTTGAGGAAAAGAGCGAAGAGAAGAGAAATGAAGAGAAAGAGGAAAATAAAGTGAGAAAAAAGGGGAACAAGTTAGACCTTGGGAGGGAAATTGAGTACGTCCCTAAGCTTTATATTCACTCTCATGTTGAGGACAAATTAAAGTTGGCATTTGCACATGATTCAATTGAGGTTGTACTAGCATTGGTTGAGAAAGGTAGTAAACTTTTGATTGAGGGAGATGCTATGAAAGTAGTTTTGAAATCCTTAACTATTTACGGTGTGGGATTTTTGTCCTCTCTTTTAGGAGCTTTAGAGCCTTCCCCACTAAAAGTTGCATCATACCAAGTGCATCCTCAAAAACCAAAAAAAATACCTTTGCCAAGTGGATTTAAAAAGTCCTCTAAATGCTGCTTTGCACAGAAATTTTTTATAGAAATTAAAAAAGTATGGCGTCCCAAATCCCAATTACAATTTTTTCCATGTGAGTCTCGGGAAAAAGGGACCGAATCATGCGTGGTCCGTCATGTTCCTCAACATGGGAGTAGTGATTATGAGGATGTTCCTGGGATCTCAAGGATCCCAGTTCTTCCATGTGTCATGGTTAGATTTCACCCTTGTACCATAGTATGGTTGTGATTAGTTTTGATTTGATTTCAATTTTTGTGTGTGTCTCGTATACTCAAAATCCATTTCACAATTTTTGCTCCTTGTGCACTTATTCAAGTTGGGGGGTGAGAATTGTGACATGGTTGTGTGTTATGTTTTGATTTTCTTACCCTTTAATTTTGGTGTGTTTTTGTATGTTCACAATGCATTTCACAATTTGTTCTTGCCTTGTTTTCCATTCTTGATATTGGGGACAATGTCTCATTTAAGTTGGGGGGTGAGGGAATTGTGAATTCATTGTGAAACTTGCTTTATTTTGGTGTGCTTATGTGTATTCTCAAAAAAAAAAAAAAAAAATTTCTTCTTGTGTCATGCTTGGATAGTGTGGTTGGTATTAACTTTTTTAGGATATGCTTCGTTTCTCATGATTCCGATCACTTTTGAAGAGTATGGTATGATTTCCTACCCTCTATCCTATTGTGTTGTGCTTTGTTGTTCATACATGCTAGATGGACTTTAGGAAGGGAATGGTAGATGCTTTTGGGATTCACTACCAATTTCAACGTTAATTTCTTATTCTTGTTCACACGTGCAAGTGTAGAGTAGGTTCCTTGATTTCTTTTGCTAAATCGATACATATGATTGAGTGGGATGACTATGATCAATTTCTCTTGGAATGACTGAGACCTAGTTTGATATCAAAATTGTGTAGTTGAGCAGACATCTTGGCATTAAAGCATTTGTATGACTGCGTTTTTGGATCCTTTTGTCTGAAAATTACCTTTTTACCCTTCTCATTCTTTTGAACCATTCTTCATTGATATACATTGGGTTTTGGGTGATGCTCTTCATTGATATTCATTTGACATCCTATGAGCGTGTTCTTCAATAGCTTTGCATCCATTACATTTGATTACTGAGAAGTGTGATTTTTGTATTTTGCCACTTGCCTGTGAACTTAGGATTGAATGATTCATTAGGTTGAGAGATTTGAGCATAGCCTATTCATTTGTGAGTGATTACAAGCCTAAATTTCTTTAAGCCTTTTTATGTCACTTACAAGCCTTGTGTGCACCACTTCCTTAAATACTTCCCACCTTTGGTTGCAAGGTTGAGTAGGTGCTTGAAAAAAATAAGTTAGTAGTGATATTACCCTTTCTTATGTTGAAAAAAATTGAGGGTTGTTGTTCAAATGTTGTTCATTTTCGAGAAGAAAAGAGAAGAAAAAAAGAAAAAAAAAAGTGCATAGAAAAAAAATCAAAAAGAGGTGTATACAATAAAGTTAATCCTTTGTGTGTAAAGGATGAGAAGTGTTTGAATTTGTGGTACAATGGAAGGGGTGACAAAATGAGAATTTAGCTCACATGTTTGAACTTAACCTTGCAACTTGTTACCTAGATCCAAATTCTTCCTACCTTGTCCCATGACCACATTACAACCCAGTTAACCTTTTGATGAATTTGATCCAAGGTAAGCAAGTGAGTTGGTGAATGCATTAGTTGCTCTTGTAGGTGATTTCTTTCTCAAAGCTATGCCCATCCAAAATTATCTTTCATAAACACATACATTTAATCCAATTGTGTAAGTCATTCACTTAGCACAATGCTTTTATGTTTTTGTGTACATTCGGGATTGGGGATTTATGAACACCAAAAGGTTCCACAACAAGGTTTTACTTGTGTGAATGTGTTGAGTTGCCTTGTGTGATTACACATATATTTTACATAGTATAAAATGTTCTTAGTCATCTTTGAGGAGATTGAGATTGGTTGTCCAAAGATTTTGCATGTTTTCGACTAGCGGGGGAATTAGGGGATTAGCTCTATTTCTTGCATGTGAGAATTTAAGAATCATTTATGGTGCTTTCAAAGTAATAGTGGTCCCTTGGCAAGTGTTTGTGGGTATCGCTCTGATAAGCCCTCACGAGACTACAACTCGTCCACTAGGGTAACCTAGGGGTTTAAAGGCTTGTTGCATGCGCTAAATGCAACCGTGATGCCTACGTCAGTGAGTTAGGATTTTATTTAGTAGATTTTAGTTTTAGGTAGTGGTTGCATTGCTAGGGACTAGCAACGTCTAAGTTGGGGGGTGTGATTAGACCTCTATTTTGAGGTTCCAATGTCCTTTAATTAGGATGTTTTAGCACTTAGCTAATGTATTTGATTGCATTTTAGCTTAGTTTTACACTTACAAATGTTTCCCCTTGGTTTTGTAGGAATCGGACCTTGTTCGGGCAAGTTGGAGCACTTTTTGGGCACTTTTTGTTGTGAGGTGTCGGGACACCTCTCAAGGTGTCCGGACACTTACTGTCCGGACACCCATATTAGGTGTCCGGGAAAAATGAGACAGAGCCTATAACGAAGACTTGATAAGCCCAGGTGTCCGGACACCTTCCGAAGCCGTCCGGACACCTACCGCGGATCTGCAATTTTCTTCACCAAAATTTCAAGGGCATTTGGGGTAAATCATGTATGTAACCAATGGGGAACGATTTTATAAGGGTAGTTAGGTATTTTCTATTGTAAAAAGAGGGGAAAACCCTAAGATTGGGGTTCTCTTTCTCATTCATCGACTTCTCCAACATGAAGCCAACGTAGGAGTAGTGTAGATCTAGTTTCTCTCTCTAAGTTTTCTTTGTTGTTTTTGGTGCTTTCTCTTGATTTTGTATAAACTCTGATTTAGATGACAATAGATTGGATGTTTATTGCAACAATCATGAGTGGGTAGTTCTCTTCTCTAGTTTCTAATCCCGAATGGTGGATGCAAGGTTTCAATTACTCAAGGTATGCTCAAAGAATCGTAGCTTCGATTTCTCTCTTTTAATTTCGTGATAGTTGTGTGATTGGATCTATGGGAATGACATATTTGATTGTATTCTTGGATTGTCTAGTCTAGGGATTGCATCTAATGTGTTCGATTGAGAATTGTTAAACCCATTGCATGATTTCCTTAATTAATTGAGTTTTTCATTGCATAGCTATTAATTATGTGTATTGATGATGGGGTTTTGGGTTAATTTAGGAATGTGCATGGGAGAGTTATGGTTAATTGATCTTTGAGTGTGAAACTAGGGTGTTAGCCAAGCCGAGCCCCAAGGGGGAACATTAATCCATAATATTAGGTGCTTATCCCATTGCGTTCATCGTAGATTAAGAGACCCGATGGCCTACATGTATGAATTGAAGTCTTATAACCCAATTCTCTTTGCATATGCATGATTGATAGTATCACACAATGCATTGTGTATGGTTGTGTGTGTTTGCAATGATACCTTGAGTATGAGAACCGAGTAGCCACCGGGACGGATTAGAGACTAGGTTTTTAATTAATTGTTTTAAATCCATTTCGTGCTTACTTTGATTACAAAATCGCTCATGCTACCGAGTCATTCGGCCCATTTCTTTTACTTGCTTTTATTTGATATTCATTGTGTTTATTAGTGTTAGCTAGTCATTTGCATATCATTCACTTCAAATTTGCATTGCTTCCTCGTGGATCGATACCGGACTCACCGGTTTATTACTTGACGATACCCTACACTTGGGGTAAGTACACACACACACTTTGGTGTCGGTCAACTACTCTAAGGGGGTACCATTGGGTAACAAAATGTTAATGGTATGAGGTAACTCATCTAACAGATCAATCTCCACCAAAACCCTAGCATACGATAGCCTTGAGAGGGTTGAGGTTAATTTGTCACATTGTAAAGGCTTACCCAACACACTAGCTATCTTGGATAAACACCTCATAGACCAACATTTCAGAGGTAAATTAGGGAATTTAACCCAAACTGGGACCTTAGTCATTTCTTCAGAAGCAAAATCAAAATATTCAGGCATAGATCGAAGCACTAAAGGTCTCCCATAAACCAAATAAGGACCCCCACTCAGCACTGCAAGCTTATCTTCTTCCTTAGTGAATCTATAGATCAACCAACCAGAATCAAGAATAGTTAAAACTGCCTCACATTTCCAGACCGAGTCAATGATGCCATTCAAAGCCCTATACCCAAGGAATTTACCAACAACATAACCAATTATACAATTATTCCACACATCACAATTATCATCCAGGTCATCACCAAGAAAAATACAGTTCTTCTTAGCATTGATTTCAGAAAAATGCTCAAGCTTTGGACAAGAATCTAAACTTCTATCGCTAGTAAATAAATCACACCATTTACCCTTAACTGGAACAACAGGATTACCTGAAGAATGCAGAGAACCAGCAACAATTTCAACATATTCCAGCTCCTTACCCTGTTGTTTAGGAACCATCTCAGAGCTCTCCCCAGTGATAGGAATAAAACTGGTATTAGCCAATTCCCCCTGACCTTCCTCAGCTTAGAATAGCCCATTACTAGTCTCCCCAACCTCCAAAGAACTGGATCGAGTCACATCATAGTTGAAAATTTTTGACCTCCCACCTGAACCATCCTCGGATAGAGTATAGTCCAGCTGCTCCTCTTCGAAATCCTCCTCCTCAGAACAATCTCCCACTAATACCCTTTCAGTATCAGAAGTCGGACTCCCATCAGCAGTTTTCACTCCATTAATAGTTTTCACTCCATCGGCATTTACCAAATACTTTTCTGGGCTTAAACCCCCGATTAAGGTTTTGAAGGACACACCCGTCTCCGGAATTGCAACCTTCTTCCAAAGACTCTCCTTGATAGTTAAAGGAACTTGCAGGTTTTGGATTGTTCGCTGACCAGAAATCAGAGCAGTTAGCGGTACTGGCAACGCTA